>NC_141669.1:43497500-43722500 GCF_028749965.1 Puma concolor
AATTTTTATACTTTATTTGGTTTAAAATGTAGTTGATTTATATAATCATTGTGGATCTCCAATGTAGGAAAGGAAGTATTTATTCCTTTGTGTATCTTGTTTCACTAATTATATACTGCATTGAGGTAGTTGCTCTTCTGCATTCCTAATAACTCAGAACTATATAATATTGGCATTTTATGGAGTTTCAAGTTGTAGATGACCTTAAAAGTGATCAAGTCTGACTCTGTGCCCATTGAAGGACTTGAAAAATATTTCTGTTATGAGATTGCTATAGCTTATTACTCCAAGTAATAATAAAAAACAAAACCAAAAACAGTTTTGAACTTTTGTACTTGAAAGCCATCATTATCTAAATACAGCTTGTTATCAGTTGTATCCCATAACCTCAAATGGCAATTTAATTATTCTTCCATATTCAATGGCTCTCCTTCCTCCTGGAGTATTTTTTTCCCTCCATCAATGGCTGTTGATAACACGCAGACTAATGGAAAAACATTGGGTTTGGAGGCCAAAGGAATTAATTCTAACATGTTGAATTAATTAGTTTTATTTTGATGGGCTTTGGCAAGTTGTTTAAACTATAAAGATCCCTTCCTTCATTTGTTGATTTATGTATTACAATGGAGACTGAACATTTGGAGAATCTCCTACAGGATAAATATAATTAAGGAAAAATATGTTTCTAAGATGAAAAAAAATGATGAGTCCAGATTCATAATTTCATGAGTAGATGTGTGTGTCATTCCAACAATCTAGAGTGAAGGAGCAGTACCAATGGAGAATCCATGTTGGTAGCATGCATAATGGCACCAGTTCACACTTAACTCAGGAGCAATCACGTTCAAAGCCTCAGTGATCAATATCCAGCACTTAAGGGGCAGCCTACAATAAAAAGTGACTCTAGGGGCGCCTGGGTGGCGCAGTCGGTTAAGCGTCCGACTTCAGCCAGGTCACGATCTCGCGCTCCGTGAGTTCGAGCCCCGCGTCAGGCTCTGGGCTGATGGCTCAGAGCCTGGAGCCTGTTTCCGATTCTGTGTCTCCCTCTCTCTCTGCCCCTCCCCCGTTCATGCTCTGTCTCTCTCTGTCTCAAAAATAAGATAAACATTAAAAAAAAAAAAAAGTGACTCTAATATGTATTATAGTATGTGTTTGAGAAAGGCAATATTTTGATTTTCAGAAAAAAATAAATTCATTCTATTTTATTATTCAGTTTATTCATTTCAAGTTTCTTTGGCCCTCTCATATGGGAACGTATTTTACTGAATTAAATATAGTTGTATTTCAAATGAATGCTATCCTAAAATGGTTGAGAATTCTTGAAATATGTTATTTTCCTAATTTCTTTAAAACTTACCCATCTAAATCTTGCTCATTCATGCTCTTAATAAAGGAAGAGGGTAAAAAAGAAAAATTATGAAATTATTTGTATCTTGTAGTTTTCTACCTGTATTCTATGGTTTGTAACACATTAGTGTAAATTCGCAATTTTAGGACAAATATTAAACTTGGAGTCAGATAAATGGATTTTAGGCCAAGGTTTATAACTAATTAGTTCAAGAACTTGAAAAGGTAGATTTACTTATTCTCTCTAGGCTTTATTTCATTATCTTTGCTAAAACTGGGAAGTAAACATAAAATATGGGGATGAGAAGTCTTAAAAATATACTGCTAGGGTGCTTACTTTTAATAAATGAGATTCCTGCACTCCAATCCAGATATGCTTTGCTAGCTGAAAATAACAAATCACATCTTTCTGTCCTACTAAGGAACTATGGAATGGATGTTTTCACAGGTGAGTAAATATTGGAAGGGGGCTTTCAGAGACATGATATGCTAGACTTACCATGTTCAGTATGTCTTTAATCGAATATTCAATTATTATTAGAAAATATTTCTTATGAAATAATGCAACAGCTACAACTATTGAGTTTGCTATATATATGTTCACCAGAGGGAGTATTCAAATGAATAAAGTATTTGAAATGGTTTTTAAATTTACATTACAAATTTATAAAAATATGTAAAATATCATTTCTATTGTCTCTACTTGTAACATGGGGTATATTTGTTGATGAGAGTTAATGTGTCAGTCAACTTAAAACAGCCACATACAACTTTGCTGCTTTATCCAATATAAGGCTTGACAGTCCCATAGTATACCTATATCAGTATCTGTATCTGTAACTGTATCTCTATTTATATCTGTATCTATCTGTGTCTGTCTACCTACCATCTGTTTATCTCCTTTTTTCTCCTTGTAAAAGACAGTCAGAAGTATAGTTAGTGGTATGGACCTCCACTCAAACATGAAACCTCTCACATCACCTTGGAGAATAAAGAAACAAACTCTAATTGTTCTTATGATAGGCAGGCTTTTAAAATAACACCAATGATCCACATCCTTGAGCGTGGGAAGGACACAGTGATTTGATTCTGTCACTTTCAAGTTTAGACAGACAACACTGACTTCTTTCTTGGTTTCTCTTTTCTTGATATTCTCTACACTCCTCCTCCTAGTCATCTTCCTTGCTTGCTCTGATTAAGCAAACTGTGAGTCACCCAATGGAGAGATCCCTGTTACAAGAAATTGAGGGCATTGTTTGGCCAAAATAACTAAAGAATTGAAACTCTAATTGGATACCCCACAAGGAATGGAAACATGCCAAACACCATTTACACTTGGAATTGGATCCTTCCCTGGTCTAGCCTTCAAATGAAACTGAAGCCCTGCTGACTTGTGAGAGACACTGAGCCAGACAATCCAGATAAGCCATGCCAAAATTCCTAAACCACAAAGACTGTGAGAAAATAAATGTTTGAGCAGCTAAGTTTTGTCATAATTTACTATACAGCAATAGATAACTAATTCCTACTGCTATATTGACTTCTCGTGGATAAAACTATATTATAGTTTTGTATATTAAACTATGACCTTTCTTACTCATCTTAAGGGTCTAAAAAATTAAGACCGCTAGGTGATGGCAACAGAGAATAAGTAGGCTTCGATATCCATATCACACACACACACACACACACACACACACACACACACACACATTCACACATTATGACTTCATGAAGTCACCGCAAACAAAACCTGAAATATTAATAAATCAAAATTTAAGTATGGGGCCCCTGTGGGGCTCAGTTGGTTAAGCATGAGACTTTGGCTCAGGTCATGATCTCAGTTTGTGACTTTGAGCTCTGAATAGGGCTCTGTGCTGACAGTGTGGAGCCTGCTTGGGATTTTCTGTCTCCCTCTCTGCCATGTTCCACTCATGCTCTATCTCTTTCTCTCTCAAAAGAAATAAATACTTTGAAAAATTTTAAATCCGAGTTTTCAGTCTGAATAATAATGTCTATGAAATATTTCTTGCATTGATGATATAACAAAGCAACTTGTGGTTCTGAGTTCTAAGGGAATGTACCTATTAAGTTAATATTTACATTTCTATTATTCAAATTCTCATGTCAAATGATAAGAAAAATTTTCAAATTTAGCCTTAAGGGTTCTTCATAGTTTTGTTTCAGCTCTTCGTTGTCCCTTCTTATTTTATGATTTTTTTTTAATTGTTTGTTTTCATTTCCTTTAAAAGTGGCAGGTTTCTGAAGGTCTTATAATTGCATTATCCATTAAAATCTGATTGAAATAATTACCATTGATTAGAAGAGAAGGGTAGGATTTTAATGCTTCAAATCAAATTGTAAATGTAATATGATCCAGGGATCAGAGTAAGTAGGAAGTGACTGCATTATGTATCTTAATGCTGGTAAATGCTTCTGTAGGTTATTTAAAGGTGCTAAATAGAAGGTTCCTGGGAAGGAAAAGAACCCTTCCAATTAGCTCCCTCTAAAAAGGTCAGCTTTGGAACTGAGAGTCAGCATCTTTGAATTTGGGACTTGAATGACAATTAGCTAAATGTCACAATGTAATTGTAGACTTAGCTAATGTACTCAGCTGACAGTTACCCCAGGATCGTAGTTCTGATATGTGTAATTGCATTCCATCAGTAGCTGTGTAACACTTCCTGTCAGGTGGTCAAAACTCCATAAGGAAGAGACAAAGAGAGAAGCAAATGTGAAAGGTCAAGACCTGAGGTCTCTACCATGAGGTGGTAGTTAATCCAGATTTGAGATGTCTCCTCAATTAAAAGGGATATAACTCTTATTGCTTACATTAAGGACAACTAACATTAAGCCACCAGATTTTGGAAACACCAAGCAATCAATATATCCATTAATCATCCAAGGCTGACTCAAAGGCAGCCAGATCTTGCAAGTATAAGGTTGAATTGCAAACATGAAGTGTGTCATTTTATTTTTGCTAAGTAACAGTATGAAAGCACTAAGGAAAATGAGAAGGAGAAGGAGCAAGAAGAAGAGGAGGAGAAGCATAAATGCCCAATCAATTTATATTCAGAGTGCCATTAGCAATCAATGGGATAAATCTTTCATATGGGAATTTTAATAAATGTATCATTATTAACAAATGTATTATGTAATATAGTAAATTTCAGTCTATGAAGAACTGACAAATATATGTTATTATTTGATCCTGATAATAACATTATGAATAAAAGGAGAAATTTTAAATTTTGTCATTTATAAATGAAGAAAACAATTAGAGAATTTATCAGATTTATTGTAAAGAATATAACTAGAAAATGAGACAACTAGTATTTATAACATGATTCAGGTTGCTTCTTTTGTAATTACCAAAAAAAATCATGTATTGCAAAAATACAGTGTATGTGTGTGCATGTATATGTACACCTTTGCATCCAATAAATTCTAGCAGAAGACTTACATTTATTCTTTACTGGGGATGTGTGTGTGTGTGTGTGTGTGTGTGTGTGTGTGTGTGTGTGTGTCCTTTTTGGAAGGAGGTAAAGGTAGTTAGTTACCTATATAGATTGCATTGGCTTACTTTAGCAGATCTGAATAAATACCTGTATGAGCACTGATTCAAGTAAGTATACTCTTTCCCCCTGCAACTTTACTTTTTACTTGAAACCTGTGTGAAAGAGTCTCATCATGCAAGATATGAAACTCATCTACTCACACATTGAAACACACACACACACACAACTATATGTGTGTGTATATATATATGTATATGTAATATATAAATAATATATATAATTATATATAGTATATAATAATTATATATATAATTTATATATAATATATAAATGCATATGTATAAATGTATATTTGTATTTGTTCTAACTCTAAGGAAGTTAATAAGTACTATTCATTCTAAAGCAATCATTTTAGGGGTACCTGGGTAGTGCAGTCAGTTAAGAGGTTGGCTCTTGATCTAGGCTCAGGTCATGAGTTCACAGTTCTGAGTTCAAGCCCTGCATTGGGCTCTATGCTGATGGCACAGAGCCTGCTTGGGATTCTGTCTCTCTTTCTCTCTGCTCTTTCATTGCTTGTGTATGCTCTCTCTCAAAATAATTAAACATAAAAAATTAAATTAACAATTTTAGTGATATTTATTGGGACCGTAGGATTAGAAAATTGAATCTGAGGTAATTTTATTCTGTTGTTTCTCATTGAAAGTAGTTTTGCCAAATGACACATATCTTTAGAAGGGCAATGCAATTGGAAATTAGCTGACATGCTTGATTTGAAAGAGCTAAAGTAAAACTATGCACTGATCCTAAAAATAATCACTAGTTATCAACAGTGTCTGTTGAAAGTGTCCAATGACACTAATGAGTTGGAAATAAAACATGTGCAGTTTCACAAAAATAAAGTTTATAACATTTTGAATCTAGTCTAGCAATGCTGGAAGTCTTGGTGAAACTCTTCCCATGGCCAGGTACATAGGCAGTGTACATCATTAAGAAACATGGTGCTATAGACTATTTATATCTCCCCAAAATTCATGTTAAATCATAATGCCCAGTGTGATGGTATTTGGAGATGGGAACTTTGAGAGGTGAATAGGTCATGAGGTGGGAGATATCACAAATGGGATTAGTGCCCTTAGAAAGGGGACTGCAGGGAGCTTCCTTACCCACTTCCATTTGATGATAAAACAAAAAGATCATGATGTAGAAACCAGGAAGGGAGCTCTCACTAGACACCAAATCTGCCATAATTAGATTTTGGACTTCCCAGACTCCTGAATGGTAAGAATTAAAATTTTGCTGTTTATAAGCCACCGAGTGCACAGTATTCTGTTAGAGCAGCCTAAATATACTAAGACACATGGCAAGCATAAAATTTGTTGTGGTGGGCAGTAATGCAGTATATTTATATGGCATGTTGAAGCTAAGGAACAAAGAAAGTTTTTCTGTTCAAGACCATATAATGCACGGCTAAGCTCATGAGTTTTCTAGGATAAGGATTCAGAAAATAGTGATGCATAGCACCAAGAAATAACCTATGCCATAACAAATTTACTTAAAATTGCCCCTTAGATAGAATCTAAGCTTTTTCATTGAAACATATAAGAACACTTTTGTATGCCTCATTTTTCCTGAAAATAATTTGCTTTCTTTTCATCACTCCTCAAATGGGGCAGGAATTTTGCAAGGAATAGAAGAGCTCCCCCACCCCCTCCCACCACCCTGCCCAGGAGAAAAGGACTGTCTCTAAGAGAAGAAGTATCCTTTAAACTACTCTGAGGAAAAACTAATAATTATTCCCCTAGGATAGAGGGTATTTTGTGTCTACATATGAGCCAAATCAGCATTATGCCAGTTCATTTGAAGGAAGGAGAAAAGATCTGGCAGCTACAAAGATTGATGCCCAGTTAAACAAGTCATTAGGTGGTTAGGTCATGTTTTGAAAAATAAAGTTTGCTCCCCCTCCCTGTATTTTAATGCACAAGTCAAGGTAGAAATTTTATTTGTAAGTCATTCTGAAAGATAGAGTGTTCACATAACTAAAAATTTTATTGAAAGACATTTGTGCAACCATATAATGATATCCTTTTTATTGGACTATTGTTAAAGAATTATATCATATATAGTATTGCAAATCATTCCCATAAACATTGTTATGGTAGTGAAATGTTGTCTGGCTATAGAGGAGCTCTCCAGCAATATTAATATTAAATTTACTCAATGCTTTGTGTCCCATCATCTGGATTTCAAAGTGATCTTTTGCTAAGATAAAAGCATTGTTAAAGGGGCACAAACATAATAATGAAGCAGAGTTATGGTGTAGTACTAATAAAGACCATGAAGAACCACATTTTAAAGGTAGGTTAAATTAGGCTTAGACAAATAATAAACATTTTTGGAAAAAGAAGCACTATGTCCCTATTTAGTTCAAGATAAAATACTTGTCATCTGCAAGACATAATTTGGAGTGGGAAAGACAGTTATAACAGTTAAGAACAAAATATTAATCTAGGTAATAGCTATAATGAAAAGTTAAAAGTAGAAAGAAGAACCTTGAAGCTGATATTGTCCTTAATTCATAGTCACTGGAGCACAGGAATCATAGAACTAATGTATCCTCACAGATACTTAGGATTCTACCAGGCTACATTCAATACTAATTAAAGTTCTTACAATGACAGGGTCACAGTGCTAAAACAGACCTTGGTTTTCAAAGAAGACAAGGAACAGACATTTCCAGCTGAGTATTCAGAGACTGGGCTCCTGAAAATCTGCAGACAGTACCTTTCATAAGTGTACAGCAAAGAGAGCTAGATCTCTCCTTCCTTGTTTCATTGCTTCTTTCAAAGTCCCCCCATTGTTAGCTCTGTCCAAGTTAGGGCCAGAAGCTTGAAAGGGTGGAAAATTGTGAATCAAGAAAAAGTCTAAATCAAAAAGTCAGATAATCTTCCGTAAATATAATTTATTGGGATTAAATAGATGGGGGACAAGTTCTGGACTGCTAACTGAGGAAACATTCTTCTGTCCAGCATTAATGACCTCAATTAGGACTTTGACTTTTGGTTACTACTAGGTGCTTGAGGTTGCTTGCAAACTAAGACACATGGCAAGCATTTATAGGCATTCCTATAAAATTATAGGAAAGGGGGAGATTGACTACTGAACTGAAAATATTCATCTTTTTCCTTTCCTTAATAGAAGGCAATATCAACTGTATAGCCATTTGAATCATGCTTGTCAGAAGGTTAAAACAGGTAATTTCAAGATGGGATTTTAAAAACACAAAATATTTTGTCTAACAATTAGCCAAGACCTGACACTGGCTCTAAATTTCCATTGTAACTCTTCTTTCAGTATAGAAACTCAATGACCAAAAGTTTTCTTTTAAAGACACAAGAATGTGCATATAAGTGATATTAATCAATTATTATTCATTAACATGTTGGCATTCTTAAATTAATCAGATTTGCTAACACGTTTAGATTCTAGAAGCTATAAAGAGAATATGAAGACAATAGGCGTTGGGCAACTAAGATCTGATTTCAGTAGTGATGAGAATGATCAGAAGATGTTCAGGATGTCTGAAGATAAGGAAAACTGGAAAATAAGTAGAGAATATCGGAATAAAGGCTAAAGAGGCACCGAGTGATATTGATCAATATAACAGCTGATGTAATATGCCACTCATTGTTATCTACTTTAAATACCCTTTATTTACCCCTAAAATACCCTTAAGGGTATTTACCCTTAAATACCCTTTATTTACCGCTATTTTTTTTATAAGATGGAGCAGATAATGAAACCCTCAGTTACATGCTCTTGGATTTACCAGCTTTTAAAATAAATGATAGTGGAAGAGTTGGAGATTAAGGTCATTTGTTTCATATTTGTTTCTAGAGGATTCTATATCATATAATTATGGTCATTGGTAAATCTTAAAAAATGAAGATCATGCAAAAACATAGTTGCAAGACTTCTTGTGTACAAATCCCTAAAAACATTTCCTTAAGAAATAATATCTTTTCTCTGATTAAAAGCATTAAGTGAGGAAAAGCCCCAATATCCAAGGGTGGTCTAGTTATTTGGAAATTTTGACTATTAGAAATTTATTTGTTAGAATAAACTGACCTCTTTTCCTTTATATTTAATCTATTGGTCCAAAAACTCTGGGGCCATTTAGATGAAATATAATCTCTTCCAAATAATAAAACTAAGAGAAAATAAAAATAAATTTCCTCATGAATTTTCTTTAATCAGTGAAAAAAATCATATATATGGTATTGATTTCTTTTCTTTTCTGATTACTCTCCCTGGACACATTCTAGTTTATCAATGTCACTATTTAAAATTGCAATGCCCAGAACTGAATTCAACAATAAGAGGTATGGAATGATAGGGAAAAAAACAGTTTAGTATTTTTATCTTCCTTACATGAGATACATACATTACTTCCTATCAGGCAGTCTGATTACATCAGAGTCCAAAGTTGTAACATCACGTTATTTATCAAATTGTATTTCCAGATATCTACAACTTGATGTATTTTATGTTATTAAATTTAATAAAGTCCTATTATACAATTGTTTTATTTAATAAATACAGAACTCACTATCTCTTTCCATTAAATTTACACTTAGACATTTCACTCCATTATTTCCATCTTCCCACTCCTTCTGCCCACTCTACTTGCCATGCAAGTTATTCAAAAACTTTCATCTCTCTCTTATCCAAATACTTGACAAACTTAAAGAGCTGGTTCAGAATTTGGTTCAGACAGAGTAGAAACTGAATTAAATCTTCCTCACTCACTAATTTTGTGACCTGAGCCTTTGGGATATAACGTCTTTCTCTGTAAAATGGGGTCACATGGGTTATGAAATTCATATAAAGATTAAAATTAATTAAATATGTAAAGTATTTAGCACAATTTCTCATCTAATGACAAATAGCCATCATTATCATGAGCGTTTTTATTGTTTTCATCCAAGTCACTAATGCAAGTAAACATAAATTCACATCGTAGCATTGCAATCCATCAAACCATTTGTACAAGGACCAAGTTGCTGTGCCTAAATTCACTTTAGTAACCACTCATAAATATGCATAACATCCAATTGCTGTACTTAAAATTTAATGCCACTTTATATGAAGCTCTTTCAACTAAAGTCAAATTGTTTAGTGATTATTATACCCAATACCCATTTCTTCAAAATTCACACAACTATTAAATACTTCTAATTTTGTCTATGGATCTCATTTTTATCCCACCAATTTTTGAAGCACTTGAAAAGCTCTTTTGGAGTGTTTGATCCTGGACTACAGTCACCTTGGCATAAGCTAACAAATTCATCTTTCTGGGGAAAAAAAATCCAAATTGAAATTTAGTACAGTTTAAGTTTTGACAAATTTTGTCCAAATAGAAAAAATAAATCTCAAGTTTCCTCACCTCTCTGGATATAAAGGAAGATATTTTATTTATTCTAAGATTAAGTAATTAGATGTAACAATCAGTCATCAGATATGAGAACCCAACATATTTCACACATGTGACAGGTACTGGGAGATGACTAAGCTTTCTATGGTGTGGACAACAGTTGAAAAACCATTCTCTCATCTTTCAGTAACAAGGCATGACTCTTTATTTTTTTTATGAATACTTTATGTTTTTTAAACAGTTTTAGGTTCACAGCAAAATTAAGATGAAGCTACAGAGATTTCCCATAACCCACTCACCTTACACTCTTACTGTTATACTCACCTATACATTGTATAGGTTTGGTCAAGTGTAAAATGACATGTATCCATCATTACAATACAGAGTATTCTCACTACCCTAAAATCCACTTTGCTCCATTAATTTATCCCCCTCTGCCATCTCAACCCCTGGCAAATACTGATCTTTTAACCATCTGCACAGTTTTGTCTTTTCCAGAATTTCATATCCTTAGAATATAGTGTATAACCTATTCAGAGCGGTTTAAGTTACTAATATACATTTAAAAATCTCCCATATCTTTTCATGGCTGATAGATCATTTTTGTATAGTGCTGAGTAACAGTCCATTGTCTACATGTACCACATTTTAAATTTCATCATCTAATGAGGTTAATATTGATTAATTCAATGTTTCAGCAAGTTGGAATAAATCTTCCATAACACCGTGTGCATGTTTTGCGTGAACATAAGTGTTCAAAATCTTTCAGAAAATAACAAAGAGAATTATTGATGGATCATAAGGTAAAATTAAATTTGGTTTTGTAAGAAACTTTCAAACTGTCTTGCAAAGTATCTGTACCATTTTGCATTTCTCATTTGCTCCACATCCTTGTCAGCATTTGGAGTTGTCCGGGTTCCAGATTCTGACTTTTCAAATTGGTAGGTAGTGGTATCTTGGTGCTATTGTAGTTTGCATTTCCCTGATAACATATGATATGGAGCATCTTTTCATATACTTGCTTGCTACTTGTGTATCTTCTTTGCAGAGTGTCTGTTAAAGTCTTTGACACATTTTTAATCAGGTTATTTATATTGTTGAGTTTTAAGAGTTCTTTGTATATTTTGATTAACAGTCCTTAATCAGATGTATCTTCTGCAAATCTGTCCTCCAAGTCTGGGCTATCTTCTCATTCTCTTTACATTATCTTTCATATTATTTTAATGATATCCAGCTTATCAATTATTTCTTTTAAAGGCTGTGCCTTTGGTGTTGTATTTAAACACTTGTCACCATATCCAGTTCATTTAGGATTTTTCTTATGTTATCTTCAGGGAGTTTTATAGTTTGGCATCCTAAATTTAGGTTTCTAAGGCGTTTTAAGTTAATTTTAGGGAAAGATGAATGGTCTGTGTGCAGATTTTAATTAAAAAAATTTAATGTGGATGCCACTATTTGTTGAAAAGAACATCTTCCCTTCATAGTATTGCCTTTCTCCTTTGTCAAAGGCCAGTTGACTGTATTTATGAAAGTCAATTTCTATTCTCTATCCTGTTCCATTGATTTACTTGTCTCTTATTTTATCGCTACCATACTGTCTTGATTACTATATCTTTATAGTCAGCCTTGAAGTCAGGTGGTGTCAGTCTTCCAGTCTCTTCTTGTTCAATACTGTATTGGCTATTCTAGGTCTTTGCCTGTCTATAATTTTAGAATCAGTTTGTCAATATCTACAAAACTACAGTTTTCCCCATGTAGATCTTTTACATATTTTGTTAGATTTATGCATAAGTATTTCACTTTTTTGGTTGCTAATGTAAATGCATATTGTGTTTCTAATCTCATATGCCACTGTTCATGCCATGTATACATGGAAGTGTTGACCTATCCTACAACCTTGGTATTTTGCTTTTTAGTGCCACAAGTTTTATGCTGATTCTTTCATATTTTTACATAGATGATCATGTCATCTGTAAATAAAGACAGTTTTATTTCTTCCTTCCAAATCTGTATATCTTTTATTTATTTTTCTTGTTTATTTTGTTAGGCAAGGACCTCCAGTATACTGTTAAAAAGGAGTAATGAGAGCAGACATTCGCATCTTATTCTAGATCTTAGCAGAAGTACCATTGGCTGAGGGTTTTTGTAGATATTTTTAATCAAGTTAAGGAAAGTCCATTCTAAGCTTACTAAGACGTTCTATCATATTGGATATTGGAGTTTGTCAAGCGCTTTTTCCTTATCTATTGATATAATCATGTTTTTTCTTCTTTTTTTCTGTTTTAGCCTGTAGATGTAATAGATCACATTAATTGATTGTTTTAAAGTTTGCTCATCAACTGGACATTGTTTTTCCTCTCTAAGTTTTTATTTAAATTCCAGTTAGTTAACGTACAGTGCAGTATTAGTTTCAGGTGTAGAATTTATATTCATCACTTACATTCAACACCTGGTGCTCATCACAACAAGTGCCCTCCTTGATACCCATCACCTATTTAATCCATTCCCTGGCACATCTCCCTCCAGTAACCATCAGACTTTTGAGTCTGTTTCTTGGTTTGACTCTCTTTGCCCCTCCATGTTCATTTGTTTTGTTTCCTAAAATCCATATACAACTGAAATTTGAATGTTGAACCAGCCTTCTATAGCTGGGGTAAATCCCACTTGGTTATATAATTCTTTTTATACATTGCTGGATTTGATTTACTATTTTATTGAAGCTGTTTGTATCTATGTTCACAAGAGATATCAGTCTGTAGTTTTCTGGTGATATTTTAGTCTGGATTTGGCATTAAGGCATTTCTGACCTCATAGGATGAATTAAATAGTGTTTTCTCTGCTTCTTTCTTATGAAAGGTATTGTAGAGTATTCATTTAATTTCTGTCCTCAACGGGAAGAATTCACCAGTCAACACTCTGGGCCCAGTGCATCCTATTTTTGAAAAGTTATTAATCATCAATTCAATTTCTTCAACAGACATAAGCATATTAACATTGCTTATTGATTATTTTGAATATTGGAAGATTCTGTTATTTGAGGATTTGGTTCATTTCATCTAGGTTCTCAAATTTGTGGGCATATAATTATTCACTATATCACGTTTATCCTTTTAATGTTGATGAATCTGTGTTTATGCCCCCATTTTTATTTCTGGTATTAGTAATTTGTGTCCTTTATCCTTTTTTCTTAATTAACCTTTCAATGGTTTATCAATTTTATTGACCTTTTCAAAGAA
Source organism: Puma concolor (assembly GCF_028749965.1). Classification (NCBI taxonomy): domain Eukaryota; kingdom Metazoa; phylum Chordata; class Mammalia; order Carnivora; family Felidae; genus Puma; species Puma concolor. The sequence goes on from NC_141669.1 coordinate 43,511,033, forward strand.
CTAACTTTGCTTTTGTTGATTTTTTTGCATTGATTCATGATTTTCATCTCACTGATTTCTGTTGTTTAATTTCTTTTCTTCTGCTTACTTTGGATTTCATCTCCTATCTTTGCTAGTTTCCTTGGGGGCAAATGCGTAGATTACTGATTTTAGATTTTTCTTCTTTTTAATATATGCATTCAATGCATATACTTCACTCTAAGCATGATTTTGTTGCATCCCACAAAGTTTGAATTAACTCTTTTTTTTAATTTTCATATAGTTCTAAATATTTAAAAAGTTCTCTCAGTGTTTATACTTGACCCATGTGTTATTTACAATTGTGTTGTCTGATCTCCATGTATTTTGTTACTTTCCAGTTATCTGTCTGTTGTTGGCTTCTATTGTAATTTCATTAGGGTCTGAGAGCAGACATTGTATGATTTCAATTTTTGAAATTTGTCAGGGTGTGTTTTCTGGCCCAGAACATGTTCTATCCTGTTCAATATTCCATGTTAACTTGAGAAGAATATATATTCTGCTGTTTTGGTATTAGTCTCTAGATGCCAATTATGTCCAGTTAATTGATATTGTTGTTGAGTACAGTTATGTCTTTCCTAATTTTACATGGAGAAGGAAATCATACACTTACCTCATACCATATACATCAATAAACTAAAAAACTGGAATGAAGATTTAAATGTAAGACCTGAAACCACAAAACTACTAGAAGAAATGAAAGGAAAACCTTCTTGACATGGTCTTGCCATTAACATTTTGGGTATGAAAGCAAAACACAAGGAACTAAAGTAAAGATAGTCATTAAAAAGCTTCAGTACAGGTAAAACAATCAACAGAATGAAAAGACAATCTGTGAAAAGAGAGAAAATATTTGCAAACCATATATCTGACAATTAATTTATCCCAAGATATATAAGGGACTCATCATCCACCTCAACAGAAAACAAAACAAATAACCCAATTTTCAAAAATAGGCCAAGGACTGGACTAGACATATCTTGAAGAAAGATATACAAATATCCACAAAGTATATGAAAAATTTCTCAACATTACTAATTATCAGGTAAATGCAAACCAAAACCATAATGAGAAATCATCTTACACTTGTTTGAAATGGCCATTATTAAAGAGAAATAACAAGTGTTGGTCAGGTATAGAGAAAAGGGAACCCTTACACACTTTTGGTAGGAATGCAAATTGCTGCAGCCACTATGGAAAACAGTATGGAGAGTCCTCAAAAAATTAAAAATTGAACTAACATATGATACAATATTTCCACTTCTGGGTGTTTATCTGAAGGAAATGAAAACACTAACTCAAAAAGATATATACATCCTAATGTTCAAAGCAGTATTGTTTCCAGTAGCCAAGACATGGAAGTAACCTAAGTGCTCATCAATGGATGAATGGATAAATAAGTTGTGGCATATACCTAAAATAGAACATTATTCATCCATAAAGAAGGAAATCTTGCCATTAGCAAAGCCCATAGATGGACCCTGGGGGCATTATGCTAAGTAAAATAAGTCAGAGACAGAAGACAAACACTGTATAATCTCACTTATATGTGACAAAAATACCAAACTGTATAAACTGAGAACAGATTAGTGGTTGTCAGATTTGGGGGGATAGGGGATGGATGAGATGCGTGAAGGGGATCAAAAGGTACAAATTTCCAGTTATAAAATAAATAAGTCATAGGGATGTAATGTACAGCATGGTGACTGTACTGTATTAGAAAGTTACTAAGAGAGTAAATCTTAACAGTTCTTACCACAAGAAAAAATTTGTTAGTAAATGTGGTAGTAGATATCAACTAGACTCACTGTAATAATTTAACAATATATACAAATATCGAATCATATTGTACACCCGAAAATTAGACAACATTATATGTCAGTTATATTTCAATAATTTTTAAATAGTAATTATGTGAGGTGATGAATACTATGTGAGATGATGAAAAATGAGCTTGATTGCAGTGATTATTTCACAGTTAATACATATATAAAAATATCAACTTGCACACTTTAAATATATATAACTTTTTATTTGTTAACTATGCTTCAGTAAAGCTGGTGGGGGAGGAAACTCTGCTTCATTATTTATATTCAACAAAACCGACCATCATCAAGGTATATCATAGTCAAATTCACAAAACACACGGACATGGAAAGAATTATGAAAGAAGAGAAAAAAACGTCCTTAACATATAAGGGAAGGCAGATATGTTTGCAGCAGACCTATCCACAGAAACTTGGCAGGCCAGAAAGGAATGGCAGGATATATTCAACGTGCTGAGTCAGAAAAATATGTAGCCAAGAATTCTTTATCCAGCAAGGCTGTCACTCAAAATAGAAGGCGAGATAAAGAGTTTCCCAGACAAACAAAAACTAAAGTAGTTCATGACCACTAAACCAGCCCCCCAAGAAATTTGAAGGGGGACTCTTTGAGTGAAGAAAAGATGAAACAAAACAAAAAAGATCAAAAGCAACAAAGACTAGAAAGGACCAGAAAACATCGCCAGAAAGTTCAACTCCACAGGCAACACAGTGACACTAAATTCATATCTTTCAGTACCCACTCTAAATGTCAATGGACTAAAAGCTCCAGTTGAAAGATATGGTATCAGAATTGATAAGAAAAGAAGATCCATCTATATGCTGCTTACAAGAGACCCATTTGAGACTTAAAGATACATGTATATTGAAAGTAAGGGGATGGAGAACCATCTATCATGTTAATGGTCATCAAAATAAAGCTGGAATAGCCATATTTATATCAGAAAAACTAGGTTTTAAAGTAAGATTGTCACAAGAGATGAAGAAGGGCATTATATCAAAATTAAGGGATCTATCCACCAAGATCTAACAACTGTACATATTTATGCCCCAAACCCCCAATATGAGGACACCTAAATATATAAACTAATTAATGACAAACATAAAGAAACTCATTAATAATAATACCATAATGATAGGGGACTTCAACACCCCACTTATACCAATGGACAGATCATCTAAGCAGAAAGTCAACAAGGAAACAATGGCTTTGAATGACACACTGGACCAGATGGACATAACAGATATATTCAGAACATTTCATACTAAAACAGCAGAATATACCCTCGTCTCAAGTGCACATGGAACATTCTCCAGAATAGATCACATACTGAAACATAAATGAGACTTCATAAAGTACAAAAGATCGAGATCATATCTTGCACAGTGCTATGATACTCTAAATCCAACACAAGAAAATTTTGGAAAGACCATGAATATTTGGAGACTAAAGAACATCCTACTAAAGAATGAATGGGTTAACCAAGAAACTAAAGAGGAAATTAAAAAGTACATGGAAGTCAATGAAAATGAAGACATGACAGCCCCAAATCTCTGGGATGCAGCAAAAGTGGTCATAAAAGGGAAGGATATAGCAATCCAGGGCTTCCTAAGGAAGGAACAAAGGTCTCAAATACACAACCTAACCTTACACCTAAAAGAGCTGGAAAAAGAACAGCAAACAAAGCCCCAAAACAGCAGAATAAGGGAAATAATAAAGATTAGAGCAAAAATCAATGATATGTATTAAAAAAACCCAAAAAAACAGTACAATAGATCAATGAAACCAGGAGCTAGTTCTTTGAAAGAATTAACAAAATTGATAAACCCCTAGCCAGATTGATCAAAAAGAAAAAGGAAAGGACCCAAATAAATAAAATCAAGAATGAAAGAGATCACAACCAACACAGAAGAAATATAAACAATAATAAGAGAATATTATGAGCAATTATATGCCAATAATTCAGGCAATCTGGAAGAAACAGACAAATTCCTAGAAACATATAAACTACCCAACCTGAAACAGGAAGAAATAGAAAAATTGAACACACCCATAACCAGTAAAGAAATTGGGTCAGTAATCAAAAATCTCCCAACAAATAGGACTTCAGGGCTGGACTGCTTTCTGGGGGGATTCTACCAAACATTTAAATAAGAGTTAACACCTATTTTTTTGAAGCTATTCCAAAAAATGGAAATAGAAGGAAAACTTCCAAAATCATTCTACAAGGCCAGCATTACCTTGACTCCAAAATAAGACAAAGACCCCACTAAAAAGGAGAACTACAAACCAATTTCCCTAATGAACATGGATGCAAAAAACTGTCAACAAGATACTAGCCAATCAGTATCCAACAATACATTAAAAGAATTATTTACCACGATCAAGTGGGATTTATTCCTGAGATGCAGGGCTAGTTCAATATCTGAAAATCAATCAATGTGATACATCACATTAATAAAAATAAGGATAAGAACCACATGATCCCCTCAATAGATGCAGAGAAAGCATTTGATAAAATACAGCCTCCTTATAAAAACCCTCAAGAAAGTAGGGATAGAAGGATCATACCTCATGATCATAAAAACCATATATGAAAGACCCACTGCTAATATCGTCCTCCATGGAGAAAAACAGAGCTTTCGCCCTAAGGTCAGGAACACAACAAGGATGTCCACTCTCACCACTGTTACTCAACACAGTGTTGGAAGTCCTAGCCTCAGCAATCAGACAACACAAAAAAATAAAAGCATCCAAATTGTCAAGGAGGAAGTCAAATTTTCACTCTTCGTGGATGACATGGCACTCTATGCGGAAAACCCAAAATACTCCACTATATACTGCTAGGACTGATACATGAATTTGGCAAAGTGGCAGAATATAAAATCAATGTATAGAAATCATTTCTATATACCAACAAGGCATTTCTTTTTTTATTATTTTTTTACTGTTTATTTATTTGTGACAGAGAGAGAGACAGAGCATGAGCAAGGGAGGTGCAGAGAGAGAGGGAGACACAGAATCCAAAGCAGGCTCCAGGCTCTGAACTGTCAGCACAGAGCCCAATGCGGGGCTCGAACTCACAGACCGTGAGATCATGACCTGAGCCGAAGTCGGACGCTCAACCAACCAAGCCACCCAGGCGCCCCAACAATGCATTTCTATACCAACAATGAAGCAGCAGAAGGAGAAATCCTGGAATCAACCTCATTTACAATTGTACCAAAAACCATGAAGTACCTAGGAATAAACCTAACCAAAGAGGTGAAAATCTATACACTGAAAACTATAGAAAGCTCATGAAAGAAATTGAAGAAGACACACACAAAAAAGTGGAAAAAACATTCCATGCTCATAGATTGGAAGAACAAATACTAAAATGTAGATACTACCAAAGCTATCTACATATTCAGTGTAATCCCTATAAAAATAACACCAGAAGGATGCCTGGGTAGCTCATTATGTTGAGCATCTGACTTTGGCTCAGGTCATAATCTCACAGTTCATGAGTTCAAGCCCATGTAGGGCTCTGTGCTGACAGCTTGGAGTGTGGAGCTTGCTTCTGATTCTGTGCCTCTGACTGTCTCTGTCCCTCCACCCACTGTGCTCTCTCTTTTTCTCAAAAATAAACATTAAAAAATTAACACCAGCATTCTTCATAGAGCTAGATAAACAATCTTAAAATTTGTATGGAACCAGAAAAGACTCCAAATGGCCAAAGCAATGTTAAAAACAAAAACCAAAGCTGTAGGCATAACAATCCCAGACTTCAAGATGTATTTCAAAACTATAATCATCAAGACAGTATGGTACTGGCACAAGAACAGACACTCAGATCAATGGAACAGAATAGAGAATCCAGAAATGGACCCACAAACATATGGCCAACTAATCTTTGACAAAGCAGGTAAGAATATCCAATGGAAAAAAGATAGTCTCTTCAGCAAATGGTTTCGGGAAAACTGGACACTGACATGCTGAAAAATGAACCTGGACCACTTTCTTACACCATACACAAAAATAAACTCAAAATGGATGAAAGACCTAAGCATGAGAGAGGAAGCCATCAAAATCGTAGAGGAGAAAACAGGCAACATCTTTGACCTCAGCCGCAGCAAATTCTTACTTGACATGTCTCCAGAAGCAAGGGAAACAAAAGCAAAAATGTACTACTGGGACCTCATCAAAGTAAAATCTTCTGCACAGTGAATGAAAGAATCAGCAAAACTAAAAGACAATCAACGGAATGGGAGAAGATATTTGCAAATGACATATCAGATGAAGGGTTGGTATCCAAAATATAAACTCAGCACCCAAATTTATCAAACTTATCAAACTCAGCACCCAAAAAATAAATAATCCAGTGAAGAAATGGGCAAAGGATATGAATAGACACTTGTCCAAAGAAGACATCCAGAATGCTCACAGACACATGAAAAGATGCTCAACATCACTCATCATCAGGGACATACAAATCAAAACCACAATGAGATACCACCTCACACTTGTCAGAATGGCTAAAATTAACAACTCAGGCAATCACAGATGTTGGCAAGAATGTGGAGAAAGAGGATCTCTTTTGCACTGCTGCTGGGAATGCAAACTGGTGCAGCCACTCTGGAAAATAGTATGGAGGTTCCTCAAAAAATTAAAAATAGGAGTATCCTATGACCCAGCAATTCCACTACTAAGTAATTATCCAAAGGATACAGGTATGCTGTTTCAAAGGGGCACATGCACCCCAATGTTTATAGCAGCACTATTGACAATAGCCAAAGTATGGAAGGAGCCCAAATATCCATCGACTGATGAATGGGTAAAGAATGAATATATATATATATATATATATATATATATATATATATATATACACATACATATGCATATATGTATATATATATATGTATGTATACATATATACATGTATATATACATGTATATATATGTATGTATACATATATACATGTATATATATACATGTATATATATATATATGTATGTATACACACACATAATGGAGTATTACTCAGCAATCAAAAGGAATTAAATCTTGCCATTTTGAACAACATGGATGGAACTAGAATGTATTATGCTAAGCAAAATAAGTCAGAGAAAGACAAATATCATATGACTTCACTCACATGTGGAATGCAAGATACAAAACAGATGAACATAAGGAAAGGGAAGTAAAAATAATATAAAACAGAGAGGGTGACAAACCGTAAGAGACTCTTAAATACATAGAACAAACTGTGGGTTGCTGGAGGGGTGTTGGGTGTGAGGATGGGCTATATGTGCAAGGGGCGTTAAGGAGGACACCTGTTGGGAAGAGCATTGGGTGTGATGTGTAAGTGATGAATCACTAAGTTCTATTCCTGAAAATATTATTAAACTATATGTTAACTAACTTGAATTTAAACTAAAAAAATAAAAATAAAAATGAATGAATTGAACTTTTTCATTTCATTTCTCTTTTTTAAAAAATTAATTTAGTCTGAATTATCTCATTAATTTTCATCATGTTTTTCTTTTAAGACATATCTTTTAAGGCTCTGCATATCCTTCTCAGCCTCAGTTTAGTTCTCTCCCAAATGTTTTGATATGCAATATTCTAATCATCATGCAGTTAGTTATAAATGGTTTCTAATTCCCACTATGATATCTATTTCTACCCAAACATTATTTTGCAATAGGCTTATTAATTTTCAAACACGTCAATTATGCAATTATGCTGAATCTTTTCATTTATAGCGTAGTGCATTAGCAATAGAACACCAATTGGTGTCATAGAGTCTTGAAGTCTATATATACAGTCAGTTTTATCAATATCCTTGTATTTGGAAAGATTAAATTCTGTAGTTTCTGGGTTTGTTGTTCTATATATAAATATTAGGATAATTTTTAAAATGTGTTCAAATCTTATATAACTTTTATTTAACCTTAGTCAAACTGCCCTATAAATTGCAAAGAAAAGTATGTTAAAGTGAAATGCCTGGGATTTCTGTCTTTTGCTTTCTATGTTTTGAGGATAAACTGTTTTAATGAATGGCCTCTTAGAACATTTATGTAACCATGGTAATTGGACTTTTTTTTTTAATACAAGTTAGTTAACATACAGTGAAATAATGATTTCAGGAATAGAATTTCGTTATTCATCACTTACATATAACCTCCAGTGCTCATCCCAAGTGCCTGCCTTTTTTGTTTGTTTGTTGTTTGTTTGCTTACATTCTATTTTGTCTGTTATCAAGGTAGCTGTATCAGCTTTTCTGGTTTGAATCTTCTTAGTTGTTCCTTTTCAACTTTTACTATGAATCATTTGATACTTTAGTTGTGTCTCTTATAAACATCACAGTTTGGATTACATTTATAATCCATGATGACAAGTTTTTTTTCTGAAGAAATTAATCAACTTTAGTTATAAAAACTAAAGGTATAAGTGGACTTGTTTTCACTTTACATTTCACCTATTTTGTATATATTTTTTGTTTTCCCTTTTATATTTTAGCTTCCATTTGAATTTATTATCGATTCTTTCTGTTTATATCCCTCTACTAGTTTGTTAAGTTATACTTTTTGTTTCTATCCTGTATTATTTTCTCTGGACATTACAAAATGCACACTTGATCAATCTCTAAGATTCACCAAAACATTTTACTTTGCCCAGGTGAATTTGAAGATTTTAGAACACCTTAACTTCTTTCTTCCACATCAACAACTGCATGCTAATTTGTGTGTGTTTTAATTCTTTTGTTTTTCATGTAAATTCCACAAAACGCTAATACCATCTTATGCAACTAATATACATTTAGCCTTACCTATGTGTATTTAACATGTTGTGTGATTTTCCTTGTTCCTTTAACTCAAGTCCCCCATTAGCACAAATTTAGACATTTCTTCATAAAGTATCTTGGGGTGGCATGCCATGGCGATTTCTGTCAGAAAATGTCTTTATGTTATATTTCATTTTGAAAGACACCTTCCTTGGTTATAATGATCTAGGCTGACAGTCATTGCTCTCCCAGCACATGGGCACTGTCAAACTTCTGTCTTCTTACATCCATTGTGGCAGAAGAGAAGTCATCTGTCAAACTGTTACTCCTATTAAGGTAAATTTTTAGTTCTGGCAGTCTTATAAAATCTACATCTTATTTTTAGTGTTCTTCATTAGCACCACAATGTAAATTTCATCTTATTTATCCTGCTTGGTAATTCTTGTGAGTCTCTGGACTTCCTGATCTTTCCTAAGTGCTTTCATTAGTCTGTCATCAGTTCTACCTAGCCTCAGTTTTACCCACTTAAATATTTTCTCTGGTACACAATCCCATTCCTTTTGGAAATGTAATCCGTGAAAAAAATTAATCTCGGTTTGTAGCCCACAGAATTAGTGGAAATGCAAGTCTTCACACCTTCTATGTAACACTATTATTGTTTGATTGTATTTTAGAGAAAGTTACTAGAATCTAAGTAGTTTGAGGAAAGAGATAACTTTTTTGTAAATTTTTGCTTGTGTTTCTTACAGTACCTACCATAATTAAAAGATTAATTAGGTGATTAGTGTTAGCCATTTATTCATTATTTTTTCTTAATATAAATGAAAATGGGAACCAGTATGAAAACACATCAATTAGCTATATCAGTGATTTATACGATGTTGAAACAGGGCTTTGAAGCATCGTGATGCATTTTCCCCGTTAAGACATTTCTCCTGTTGATAATTATTTGGAAATTATCATTTAGAGCTATTATGATACAAGAGTTGTAAAATATTTTAAGGCTGTGACTCTAGGTACAGATGAACAAAGTGAGATAGCCACTGGAGATAAACATCTCTCTTTCTAACTTACAATGTGTCTTAACTACTGTGGACATTTCAAGTAAATATGATTGTGAAATTAGGAAAAGGTGAAAAATCCTTAAAGGTGAGAAAAACAGGAGGTTTAAGTGGTGTGAATTTAGAGACTCTTAGAATATATTGTCCTTCATATAATACCCTACCTGTTCTTTGTTATATTATTTTAATGCTTAAAAAAATGGAGACAACCAAGAAATCTTGATTCTATTCTTTTTTTTTAATTCTGCATTAATTTAATTTTTAAGATAAAATGTAAACACTTTTTTCTTTTTATTTACTTATTTTTGTTTAAAGTTTGTATTTTAAATTCCAGTTAGTTAACATATAGTGTAATATTAGTTTCAGGAGTAGAATTTAGTGATTCATCACTTACATATACCAGCTGGTTCTCATCACAAGTGCACTCCTTAATCCCCATCACCCATTTAACGTGTCCGCCTGTCCACCTCCCCTCCAGCAATGCTATTTGTTTTCTATAGTTAGTTAAAAGTCTGTTTTATGGTTTACCTCTCTCTTCCCCCACCCCTGAACTATGTTAATCTGCCTTGTTTATTAAATTCCACATATGAGTGAAATTATATGGTATTTGTCTTTCTCTTACAGACTTATTTTGCTTAGCATAATACCTTCTAGTTCCATCCACATTGTTGCAACTGGCAATTTTTGATTCTTTTTTATGGCTGAGTAATATTCCATTGTAGGTGCTTTTGTGTGTCTATATCTATATCTGTATCTATCTATTTCTTGTGTTGTTGGTTTTAGCCATTCTGACAAGTGTGAGGTGATAGGTCATGGCGGTTTTGATTTGCATTTCCCTGATGATCAGTGAGGTTGAGCATCTTTTCATGTGCCTGTCGGCCATCTGCATGTCTTCTTTGGAGAAATGTCTAATGTCTTCTAACCATTTATTAATTGGATTATTCATTTTTGGGGTGTTGAATTTTACAAGTTCATTACCTATTTGGATACTAACCTTTTATTAGATATGTTATTTGTAAATGTCTTCTCCCATTCATTTGGTTTCCTTTTAAATGTGTTGATTATTTCCTTTGCTGTGCAGAAGCTTTTTATTTTGATGGCGTCCTGATAGTTTATTTCTACTTTTTTTTCCCTTTCCTCGGAAGACATATCTAGAAAGAAGTCACTATGGCTGATGTCAAAGAGGTTACTGCCTGTGTTCTCCTCTAGGAATTTGATAGTTTCCTATCTCACATTTAGGCCTTTCATTCATTTTGAATGTATATTTGTATATGGTTTAAGAAAGTAATCCAGTTTCATTCTTTTTCCTGTTCCTATCCAATTTTCCCAACACCATTTGTTGAAGAGACTGCTTTTTCCTTGTTGGATATTTTTTCCTGCTTTGTTGAAGATTAATTGACCATATGTTTGCAGGTTGATTTCTGGGTTGTCTATTCTGTTACTTTAGACCTAAAGACTAACCTGCAGATTGAAAGCAAGGGGTGGTCAAACATTTATGCTAATGAATATCAAATGATAGTTGGAGTAGCAATACTTATATTGGACAAACTAGATTTTAAAATAAAGACTGTAAAAAGAGACAAAGAAGGGCATTATGCAATCATAAAAGAACAATCCAACTAGGAGATATCACAATTGTAAATATTTATGGACCCAATAAATTGCTTTTTTAGTAGACTGATCTGCCTACAACTGTGTGACGTGTGAATAATCAGGAGGATTGTATAACTTGGGCCCAGACTTCCAGTTGAGGATTCTCACATGACAAAGCACATACTTGTTTCTCTTTCTTCAATGCAAACACACACACATGCATGCACATACACAGACAAGGTATATAAAAACCATATCCATCTTAATTTGATAGTTAATTTGCAATGGAAACTTCATATTGCAAACATTCCTGTTATGAGAACCTCCACGATTGTATAGTAATCCAGGAAGATGTGTCATCTATTGGGTACCTCTACCGGATAAGTTCATCCTCTTCCACCTCTTCAATCTTAAAATACATGAAAGTGTGCAAATGACCTGTCACTGATTCCTCACTTTAAAATCAGGAATATGAGGGGCGCCTGGGTGGCACAGTCGGTTAAGCGTCCGACTTCAGCCAGGTCACGATCTCGCGGTCCGTGAGTTGGAGACCCCGCGTCGGGCTCTGGGCTGATGGCTCAGAGCCTGGAGCCTGTTTCCGATTCTGTGTCTCCCTCTCTCTCTGCCCCTCCCCCGTTCATGCTGTGTCTCTCTCTGTCCCAAAATAAATTTAAAAAGTTGAAAAAAAAAATTTAAAATCAGGAATATGATACTTTTCCCTCCTGGGGAAGGGGGTGAAACAAGTAAGTGACTCCTGTTTATGATAAACTAACTGAGAGCTATATAGTTTTCATTTCACTTTGTTTCCAAGTAAGTGAGTTATTAGTGTAAGATGTTACAACTGAAAAGAACAAAGAAAATGGCTACACAGTGGGGTCCACAATTTGGGAATTAGTGATTCAGACTGAATTGTATATGCTCTTATTTCCCAAGGCTACCTATTTTTCCTTCTTTTTTCCTCTTCCTCCCACCATCTTCTTTCTTTTTCTGTCTCTGTCTCTCTTGTTAGCAAGTTGTCATTAGATAAAAATCAAAGGCAAACTGAAGCACATCAAATCCATTTCTGATGAAATATTCTGCTTGACTACAAAGTTAACTGGGGAATATATTCCAGGTATAGTCAATGGCTTATAAACTTGTGTGGTGCAAAAACACTGTAAGATATACATTGTATATCAGAGCCTAAGAGAAACATGCAAAATCTGAAAAAATCACTAAATTCCTCTTTACCAATGTTATATAGTACACATATGTTCTACGGTATTTTAAACTATTTCGTTTTTTATAATGTTCGCGTCTATAAAGTTGGTGTTGTTGTTTTACAGTCCACTAATGTGTTGTCTGACCTACAGTTTAAAAATCACTCACAGGGTGCCTGAGTGGCTCAGTTGGTTGAGCATCCTACTCTTGATTATGGCTCAGGTCGTGACCCCAGGATTGTGAGACTGAGTCCTGCATTGGGCTCTGCACTGAGCTTGGAGCTGCTTGAGATTCATTCTCTCTCTCTCTCTCTCTCTCTCTTTCCCCCTCCCCCCTACCACTTGTGAGCATTCTCTAAAACAAAATAAAAAACAAAAAACATTCACAAAAGGATGTAATACTTCAGTAAGCCATGCTTCTGTAATTTGTATTATCTAATAAACTTTTTATTTATCTACTTATTTTTACTTTTCTACTTTTTATTTATTTTATTTATGATGGAAGAATGTTTATTAAGTTTCCAGTGCTGTAAAATAGAGTTGAGGATGCAGGTACAGGCTATAGGCCAGATATGTAGTAAATCTTGCATTATACATGTATTTTTAATCAATTTATAATGAGGCTTATCTTTTGCTATTTGTGTCTGGTTGAGAAATATCAACCAGAGCTAAACATAAGATTCATAATACAGGGGCACCTGGGTGGCTCAGTCAGTTGAGCATCCAACTTCAGTTCATGTCATGATCTCATGGTACGTGAGTTGGATTCCCACATCGGGCTCACCACTGTCTGAACTCTGGATCCTCTGTCTCCCTCTCTCTTTGCCCCTCCCCTGCTTCTACTCTCTCAAAAATAAATAAAATGTGAACAAAATTATTTTGAAAGATTTATAATAGAAAGTTTTGGTTCCTTAGTTTCTACAGAAACATGTTGTATCCTTTTAACTATAAGAGTTTTATCTATAAAATTTGGAACTAAATGAAAAATTAGATATAAATCCCTAATAACTTATTTATTCATTTTAATTTTCTCCTATATTTTGTACTTTGGAAGAATTTTAAAAACAACTTGAAATAGTGATGTTTTACTGAGATCAGATTTTTATATAATGTTTTAGGAAAAAACAATGCATAAAATTTGGGTAAAGGGTAGGTTCCTTTGTTTAAGGTATTTTGGGACTGGCAAGCTAATTAGGAAATGTGTTTTGACAGGTTAAAAACTGTTTACTGCGATAGGTAAGCTCCCAATGTTTATTTACTCTTAATGATATTCATTCTATTTTTTTTTTCTTGATTATCTGTGCCCATGGAGAGCAAATCTTCACATTCCTTATAACATATAGCTTTTTCTTTTTTTAATTCATTGTCAAATTGGTTTTCATATAACACCCAGTACTCCACCCAACACATGCCCTCCTCAATGCCCATCACCCACTTTCCCTCTCTCCCACTCCCCATCAACCCTCCATTTGTTCTCAGTATTTAAGAGTCTCTTATGGTTTTTAATTTAGTCAGATTAGAAGACTTCTTAATGGTTAAAAAAATTGGAAAGTAGGGATTTTGTGTGTGTGTGTGTAATACACTCTCCCTTCAAAGTTATTCAAATTCCTATGTCCCAAATATTTTTTAATCTTTTCACTTGTACTTTTTAGTTTTCATTTATTGTGGTTTGATCATACTTTCTCATTTGCAATTTTGTACAATATACTATATGAATGGACAATATGCTTTACTATTTCTCTATATCAGAGTATTTATAAATATATTAAAATAAAAATTTTGTTCAGCTATATTTGCAAAGGCATATTGAATTAATCAATATTCTGTTTTTCTCAACCCTTCTGTGTGCATTGGCTAAAAACAGGTGGTGTAGCAATAATTCTCAGCTTTGACTTCCTGTTAGAATAACTGGGCACATTTTTAAAAATTGCAACTCCTATGTTGTTTACTAGGAAAACTAATCAGAAACTCTGGGGATGTGACTCAGATACAGTGTATTATAAGCTCTCTAGGTGATTTCATTGTGTAGCTAAGATGCAGAAGCACTGAACCCAAAAAGATTAATATTTGAAATTAATAGACCTTGGGTAAAACTTGGTGAAGCATTATCATGACGATTCTTCTTAAAACTTTATAGTGTGAGATTCTAAGACATGAAAAATCATTTTACATGTATGATTTTTTCCTTGCAATAAAACTGAAGGCTCCTAATCAAGCTTTAAGCTAGTTATTCATTATCCAAATTAGGTTTAATGACCTATGTGTCATGTCTTTGGAAGAAGTTCAATATTGAGTGTTTTGCTGTTACAGAAGTTCTATTCTCTTTTTTAAAACTATGTAAACAAGGCTTTTCTGTAGCTTAAAAAAAACAAATTGATGTTCAGGTTGGTCTTATTGTAGTATGACATAATTTTCACCTAAGTATACATCATTAAAAGAGATAACTTAAAAAAATCTAACATTTTATATTTAATATTTTTTCATAATGTGTAATTTTTAAATATCCTAACTAAATGCATAAAATGTTTTGAAATATTTGGCCATATGATTATAGGAAATTATATCTATAATATGTCATACATATAATTTATATATTATACATTTTATATAATAGTATACATGATTCATATATAAATATAACTTATACATACATACACACATCTATAAATGTACATATTTCTGTTGCCTAGTACATTAGATAATTGAAAATACTTTCATACATGGGAATGTGTTAAATTAGCATATTTGTGGGAGAGGTAGAAGAAAAAATACAAGAGTAAGAAAGAAAAAGCGCATTACATAATGAAATTTTATAAATTCTTTTATTTTTTCCAATAGTAGAGTGAGCTTCAAATCTCTACGGAATTGAGATTAATTTAGCTGTGTTTAATATAGTGACTTCATAATTCTATCGTGAAATATGATATTCATAATATTTCACGAAGTATCCTGTCTGAGGAAATACTTTAGGTATTATTCAAACTACAGAAAGGACACAGGTTTTTGAAGTTACTTTAGTAATGTCTCAATCAAAAGTTGTAAGACTACTGTTCCCCTTCACATTTCTTTAATTTTCATTAATTTTAATTTTTAGCACTTTGTTAAATAAACTTTAGATAATATTTTATTTGCCCTGATCTTATTAAAATTTTTATCAGAATTGTACTAATCTTAAACTTAGTTGAAAATACCAGATATATTTTTGCTTTTAATGCTTTCTTGCCAGTAATACACTATTAACTTATATTTTTTTATATTTTGGAGCCTTCTTGCATTTATGTAATTCTCGGAATCTGATTGCTACGTATTTTTAAAATGTTTATTTCTAAGTGGTTTGACTTTACCATTTATTTGTATTGGACATATGTATTTCCTGGTCTTCTCAGTCTATTTACTGATATAGATAATCTATGGCATTTTACACATGCATTTTAAGAAATTTTCCCACATGCAGGGGCAGCTGGGTGGCTCAGTCTGTTAAGCCCACTTAGGCTCAGGTCGTGATCTCATGGTTTGTGTGGTTGAGCCCTGCGCTAGAGAGAGTGCAGAGCCTGCTTCAGATTCTCTCTCCCCCTTTCTCTCTACCCCTCCCCAACTTGCACTTTCTCTATCTCCAAATAAACTTAAAAAAAAATAAAAATGAAATATTCCCACATGTGGATCTTTTTATGGTTCTAGTATTTTTGTGTTGATTTTGTTAGGTTTTCTATTCTAAGAAAAACCTCTATTATAGGAAGATTCTAATAATTCATCTTTTATGAAATATATATATATATATATATATATATATATATATATATACACACACACACATTGTATTTTAATTATACTGCATTGGCTAGCAACTCTAAGCTAAGTAAATGATTACTGAAATTTTATCTTACTACTAACAGAAACACCACTATTTTCCTTTATATTTCTATCAAGTACTTCTTAATTGAGAATTAGTGAATAGTTCTGTCAGAATCATTATGAGCCTTAAGGTACTGTTATTTTCCCTCAACCTGTTGATGGACTAAACTATAGCAATATCTTTTCTAATAGTATACTAGGTCCTCATTTTTAGGGTCCTGCCTGTTTTGAATGAACAGTTATCCTGCCACATGCCTTTCTAATATTCTGTTTAAAATTGTGGGATCTAAACTGAAAACTAAGTTTTTCTGAGTTTATTGTTTCCTTGTAATGTTTTTAAATTTAGTTTTGAGAAGAGAAGAAGGGACAGAAAGAGAGGGAGAGAGAATACCAAGTAGGCCCCAGTGCGCTCAGTGCCCAGCCCGACTCCCGGCTCAAATCCAGGAACCATGAGATCATGACTTGAGTGCAAATCAAGAGACACATGCTCAAATGACTGAGCCACCCAGGTGCCCCTGTTCTGAGTATATTCTTGTACATTATGTTGTCTGATTTCAGTTTCAGCTGAATGGAATGAGGTGGCAAATCAAGCTTTTATCCCCTTAAATACTGAAGAAGTTTATATGTTTTGCAGTAATCACTTTCACCAAGATTTGAAAAAAAATATGCATACAAACAGTATATGCCAATCCTTTTTTCAGGGGCAAATAGCTTAAGAGCTTTTCTAATGCCTGTTCCTTCTGACATTTTACATTTATTAATCTTTCAAAGACAGCGTTTTTGGACATATTAGTAAATATTATTTTTTCCATCGTGTTTTCATCTAAGTTAATAAATTAGATAAGATGGAAAAAATAATATTTACTAATATGTCCAAAAACACATTTTTGTTTAAAATGTAATAATTCCTATTTTTGGACCTACTTTGGATGTCTATGAAGTATCTATATTTATATTTGGTAGATTTTTATCTTTGTTCACATATTATTGTTAATTAGAAAAATCATGTTGTGAATTTCCCCATGACTCAAGATTTGGCTGCATTATCTCATTTTTTATTTTTCTTTTTATTTAATGTTGAAGTTAAATCAGAAATGGAAAGAACAATGCAGTTCATTTTATGATGAAATTAGAAGCAGCTCTGGAAATCTGAGGATCTCTTCCTCTGTCAATGAAAGATGTGCTGGTTGTGTGATAGGGAGACCGACAAAACTGAGTTGAGCCACTGAATTTTTTCCTTTTTCTGCAATGTATTTCTATAACACTGACTTGATATTTCATATTAGCACCTCAACATCCTCATTTATGCCCCTTCTCTTTCACTTTTTTCTCTTAATGTCCAGATAAGGAGCTGATGATGCTAATAACTGAAAGTTAAAGTTATTTTCCCATTGAATTTCTTTAAGGTTTCATAGAAAGTTTAGGGAAACTAATATTTATTATCTGCTATCTCATTTCAAACTCATGGCAACTGTACTGACTTTTATATCAATTTTCTCATTTAGGTTTAATCATATTACTAAAAGATAGCTATTTTTTCTTTTTTACAGAAGAGTAGTTAGGCATATAAGAAACAAGGAAGTGCAGTTTAAATCCATAAGTGACTAACTTTAAAAGCTAAGCCGTTCAGTTAGCTAGGCAGTGGGAGTGGAGAGTGGGTAGACCCCAGAGAGCCCAGAGCAGCCCCAGCCATGCCATTTGCCTAGTTTCCACTACACTTCAGAAGAGCCACAGTTACTACAGGGGACCCCAGTCACCATCATGAAAAGCCAAGGGAAGACCCAGCAGCTGCCAGTAGCAGGTGCAGACACCAAGCCTGGCACCACAGTAAGCAGCAGCCCAGGGGACCTCACACGGAGAACACCTACAGGTGGGGACAAGAAGATCACTGGAACTAAGGTTCTGGGAGCAGTAAAATGGTTCAATGAAAAAAAAAAAACAAAAACAAACCAGACATGGTTTGATAAATAAAAATTACACCAGGGGCGCCTGGGTGGCTCAGTCGGTTAAGCGTCCGACTTCAGCTCAGGTCACGATCTCACGCTCCGTGAGTTCTAGCCCCGCGTGGGGCTCTGGGCTGATGGCTCAGAGCCTGGAGCCTGCTTCTGATTCTGTGTCTCCCTCTCCCTCTGCCCCTCCCCTGTTCATGCTCTGTCTCAAAAATAAATAAACATTAAAAAAATTTTTATAAAAAAATACACCAAAGAAGATGTATTTGAACACCAGATTGCCATAAAGAATAACCCCAGAAGTGTAGGGGCTGTAGATCATAAGTGCTTGCTTTTTGCCCACTGAACAGATAACTGGGACTGTCTGTCTGCATTATCTATGTAGCCTGGTTGTTTTCTAATTATTCTACCTAAATCTGCCTCTTCTTGGTAATGAAAAATATGTTGTATTTATTTGTTTGTTTTTTAAGCCTGTTTTTTTTTTCCCTCTCAATAAACTTTTAAAGGTCTTTAAATTGTTTCATTTGGTCAAATTGAGAATTTTAAGAACTTAATTTTTAATTTGTATAGAGGTTTACAACTTATTTTTTTCCAAAAAGTCAACAAACTGTTAATAAAGGTCTTAATTGCCAACAAAGCTAAGCCACTTATAGTATAGCATCAACAAGTTAAACAAACATTTTTTTTTTTTTCAACGTTTATTTATTTTTGGGACAGAGAGAGACAGAGCATGAACGGGGGAGGGGCAGAGAGAGAGGGAGACACAGAATCGGAAACAGGCTCCAGGCTCTGAGCCATCAGCCCAGAGCCCGACGCGGGGCTCGAACTCACGGACCGCGAGATCGTGACCTGGCTGAAGTCGGACGCTTAACCGACTGCGCCACCCAGGCGCCCCTAAACAAACATTTAAACTGAAACGAACCCAAAAAGGAACAACCTCTGAATAATTAGCCAAATTTCAAGCTTTAACCAGGAGATAAAAGTAAAGTAGGGGACTGATGAAGGAGCACAATCGATCTAAGCAATGTGTCTAACATCACAAACTTTTGATTCTAAGTAGGACCAATTGTGGTTATGACTGAAGATTAGGGAAGATCTTGATTGTATCAATGACTCATAGTATTTCAACTTGGAATTTTGTAAGATAGGATTCTAGAATCAGTCTGCTTCTCTCTTGAAATTCTTGTTCAAAAAGAATGTTAACTAATCTAAACAGCCTAGAGCTTGCAGACATGACACAACTAGGAAACGGATCTGATTCAGTGACCAAGAAAAGTTGCCAATATTTAGTGAGTTGAAGCACATATTCCAGGATATATAAACATCCTGGCAAAGATACCAGAACCCCCTGGCTTTGGAATGTTTATTTCTGAGCTATTTTGTTATCTGGAAAAAAAAACAAGCCATAAACCCAGTCAACATAATTTATTGACAGCAAAGCCTATTTATGTATCTATTTTGATAAATGATGAAATGGCAACTTGCAGCACATGGGGCTTTTGAAAGTCTCTCCATGCTTAAAAATAAGGGGAAATGCATGTGGCAAAACATACTTGGAAAATAAGCAAACCTCAGACGTTTATTGTGAGATGTTTGATGAACCCAAACACAGCTGTGTACACTTCTACCAACTGGGTATGGCATTTTTCCTCAAAAACAGCAAACACCTCTTCATGCTATCAGACTACTTATGACACCAACCCCATTAATAGTTTTGTTCATGTACAGCATAATTTTAAATGATAAAAGCTTGCTGTTAGCCATGCACAAGCTAAAATGCAGTGGGAAAATACTATTTCTAGAAAATATAATATCCTAAGAAAGCCCTAAGAGTTATTACAAAAAAAAAAAAACAAAACATTTTGATTTGAATGAGATACTATGAGCTGACTGCAAGCAAATGGATGGAAAGTCTACTAGCATGACAGTTTAAGATCAAAATAACAGATTATTTAATAATTTCATCTTCAAAATTGATATATATTGTAACTTATAATTGGTTGAATTAAGTTAAATTACTTTCTAACATTTTTTGCATAGTGTGGGTAAATACCATCTGAAAATGGAAAAACAAACAAACAAACAAACAAACAAACAAACATTGTACTTAAAGTATGTCTGTCTGAAAATAATACAGTGTTTATGTATGCTGCCCTCAAAAGGTAGCATCACTATCAGCATGGTAACTCAACAATGAAACAACACACTAAAAACAAGACAAAAACAAAAACAAACATTGTTGACAGTATAGACATTGGATAATATGAATACATTATATCTTTATGTGTATAGCAGTTATGAATATCATTAGTTCCATATATGTTGGTTTCTTCTTAGCTAAATCATAGTCTCCATGAGAATCCAGATCAATTATTGAAAAAAAAACTTTTTTTGTGTCAGAGTGTCAGGAACCTGGGCAATATCAAATGTGAAAACAGATGTTTAATTATACACCTAACAAGAAAGGAGGGAGAAAATAGGGCAGAACAAAATATTTGAAGAAATAATGGGCAAAATTTCCCTAATATGCCCAATAGATGTAAGTAGCTCAGCAAATAAAAGAAGAATAAATACAAACAAAATAATCCACACACCAAATATTAAATCTGCTCACAACCAAAGGTGAAGAGAAAATCTTGAAAGCAGCTAAGATAAAATATCAAACTTCATGTAAGGGAAAAATGACTCAGATAACCACTGATTCCTCATCTGAAACTGGAATCTAGAATATAGTGGATTCATTAAGTGAACCAAGAAGAAATAAAAAGGTCAAATCAAAATTTGAAATTCAGTTTAAATTTTTTTAATGTTTATCCAGAGAGACAGAGTGTGAGTTGGGGGTGGGGGTGTGCAGAGAGAGAGGGAGACACAGAATCCAAAGCAGGCTCCAGGCTCTGAGCTGTCAGCACAGAGCCCAACGCGGGGCTTGAACCCACGAACTGTGAGATCATGACCTGAGCCGAGGTCAAATGCTCAACCAACTGAGCCACCCAGGCACACCTAAAATCCAGTTTAAATATCTTTTGAGAATTAAGGTGAAATACATTTTGAGAAAAAAAGAAAACTAACAGAATTTGTAGTCAACAGAACTTCCCTACAAAATAATTCTAAAGACAATTCTTCCAAGAGAAGAAATATGATACTCAGGTTTCAGGAAGGAATAAATAACATTAAAATTCATAATTATCTTGGTAAACTTAAAATACTTTCCCTCTATAAATCAACTTTTAATATATAAATTCAACATTTTATGGAGGCATTTGCCAGTGCAAGATTATATATACATATATATGTATATATATTCATATAACATATATATAATTCATATAATCATATATATACATATATAAGAAAAAATTATTTCTATTTGAATATTATATGATTGGTTAATAGAAATCCTAACAAATATACAAGATTACTTTTGGACCTAAAATTTAGTAAGGTCACAGTATTCAAGGCTAAATATTATTAAAAACTACATATCAGATGTTAGTAGCAAACAATTGGAAATAATAAAAATAAATTCCATTAACAGTAGTGTTAAAAATATAAAAAAGCTGGAAATACATTTACTGAAAGTTTTTCAAGACTTCTACATGGAAAATTACAAAATATTCTAAAGTATATTAGAAAAAACAAATAAATGGGAAAAGAAGTCGTATTCATATAATGGTATGCTCAATACTGTTAAGATCCTTATTGTCTCAATTAATTTATAGATTCAATACAATCACAACTATAATTGAAGTAGTCTTTTATCTCATACAAATTTACATGCTGAACCTAAAATTTTAAATGGAAATGCAAAGGACATAGAACATCCAGCATAATCTAGGGCATTGTGAAAAAATACTAAAAAAACAAATAGTATACAATTTTTAAATAAACATATACTCCTGAAATCATTGTTTCACTATATGCTAATTTGGACGTAAATTTTTTAAAAAATTAAAATTAAAATTAAACATATAGATGACAGACTAATCAGCATGCATGAATCTCAAAAAATATTATTACTTATTATGAAATAAAATCTTCCTGAAGTAAATAATATATGATGTCATTAATATGATTCTAAAAGAAGGAAAACAATTCTATGGGAAAAAGAATGAAGACAAATTATTGCTTTCAGGGATTGGAGTGGAAAGTGACTGAGGGAGTGCACGAGAAGTTTTCTGACCAATGGTAAAATTATGTAGTTAGCTAGTGTTTGGGCTTAAACAGGTGCATGTATCTTTCTAGACTCACTGAATGTACACTTATGAATTATACATTTCACTGTACACAAATTTTGCATTTAAAGTAAAATGCAGACATTGAACTCTAATTAATGATATACATGTTTAGGTATTTAGTAAAACATTATTTTGAAATGTATAAAAATATATTAATGGCTGTGTAGAGGGATGGATATGTCATAAAGCAAGTATAGTAAAATAGTAATCTAGGTGATATGATTATCAGTGATCTCTGTAAAATTCTTTCAAATTTTTAGGATGATAATTTTAGTTGGGAAAAACAGTGTTTCTTTGAATTATATGCTTTGCTTTGCTTTTGAAGCCCCTTCTTCCCACAAATACCAACTCCACAGCAATCATGCTCATCATTCAGAAAGCATGAGAATCTAAATGTGAAGATAATGGCAATAAATCACCAGGTCTACAGTTTTTAGAAAACTAATTAGGAAACACCCCTACTCTTACCATAAATTTAGCTAGGTGGTCTTATCAGTCAACTCCCATGTTCCACACCTTTTGCCCACATCTAAGAATTATCTCCAAGTTTCATCTCAGCTCATTTATTTTAGGATTAGGACTCAGAGTCTATATTTTCATAATTGAAAGCCATATTAAACATTTGGTGGCTGTAATATCTAGTTGAAATTGCATAGGCTTTGGAATTATGTATACTAGATTGAAATCCCAGCTTAACCTCTTATTAATTGTAAGATAATAGAGAAGTCAATGAGACTATCTGCACCAACTGTGTTATGATTACATGAGATAATGCATGTAAAGCATCTGACACACATTACGCTCTCAGTAAATGGTAGCTTTTAAATGTTTTATGCGAGATAGAATATTTCCTACAGGCTCAGATTTGCACAGTTCATCTAGAGTTTCAGAGTAACAACTGAAAATTTCAGTTTCCTCACTATTGTTTAGATTGTTCTAAAAACATGAAACATGACACCCTTTAGGTACAAACCATTCACTATTCAATAATAAGCACCTCAGGCATTAATAACCTCTTACAAGGAAAAAAAAAAGAATGTAATCTGTATTATAGTACCTTTTCTAAGAAATAATTGTGATACAACTTCAGAATGGGATGTTTGAATAAAATACTTAATCTATTAGACAAATGATATAATTGTAAAAAGTCAGAGTTATGTCTAAATAAACAAAACAGAAAATGTCAGAACAATATCATATCTAGGGCATTCTACTGCACTAACTAAAAAGATCTCGTACTATCTCTCCCACAGGAACTGTAGACTGACTTTGTATGTCATGGAAAAGTCCTAATCTCAGATTTTTATTTGAAATATAGGAGAGAAATATATGTGCTTTTTTCTCTTAGTCTTTCCATTAAGGGAGTCTCCCAAATCCAATGCCATGAGCTACACAGGGTAAATAATCAGTCTTTCCTCAAATGTGGTCCTTGAACCACCTAATGTCAGAATCTCTTGAAATTTTAACAAGACTTACCTCCCTTGAAAGGATGTTATACAATGAAACTGAAGAAGAAAAGAACTATATTTCCACATTTGGAAAATAATCTCCATCCTTAGAGTGGTTTCCAACATTGGTTGAATTTTAGAATCACATAGGAGTTTAAGAAATGATGACATTTGGGTCACATATCAGAGATTTTGATTTAATGGATCTGTGGTGCTGAGTACTAGGATTATTAAAATCTCTCTAGGTGATTCTTTAAAAAAAAAGTTCATTTATTTGTTTTGTGAGAGAACTTGCACAGGTGTGCAAGCAGGGGATGGGCAGAGAGAGGGAGAGGGAGAATCCCAAGCAACACAGAGCCTGATGCAGGGCTTATTCTTAGGAACCATGAAATCATGACTTTAGCTGAAATCAAGAGCCAGCACTCAACTGAGTCACCCATGTGCCCCTAAAACACTGTTTTTAAACTCGATGTGCATATATATACCTTGGGAATCTTGTTAAACTATAGTTTCTGATTTAGTACATATGGGGTTGTGCCTGAGACATTCTTACAAGCTCCAAGACCAACTCTTTCTTGGTGGCTCAACACAAGGCTGTTGGCAGGGTTCAAGGAGCTAAAATTGGTGCTGGCCCTACTTTAACCTTGCACTATAACTTCAGCAGAAGGTAGAATTGAGTATAAAAATCAGAGGACTGGGGCCTCTGGGTGGCTCAGTTGGTTAAGCATACAAGTCTTGACTTTGACTCTCAGGTCTTGATCTTATGGTTCCTGGGATAGAGCCCTCATCTAGCTCTGGGCTGACAACATGGAGCCTGCTTGGGAATTTCTCTCTCTGCCCCTCCCCGACTCATGCTCGCTTGCTCGCTCTCTCTCTCTCTCTCTCTCTCTTGCAAAATAAACACTAAAAAAATAAATAAATAAAAAGTAAAAACCAGAGGACTGAATTCATTCCTTTTATTCTCCTGTCAATTACCGAGTCCCTTTCTTTTTCTCTCCCGTCAGAAAGGGGAGAGTCCTTTAGCAAAAATGGGTAGCTTTTATTAGGATAACAAAACTTACTGTTGAGGTGAAATTAATTAAGTATGAAAGATTCAATAAGGAACTGAAGCTGCTACAATGTTGGTATCCAGTAGAGTCCACTAGCCACATTAGTTTATTGAGCACCTGAAACATGGCTAGTTTGAACTGAAATGTCCAGCAACTATAAAACACATGCCAAGTTTAAAAGACTTAGCATGATCAAAATAGAATGAAATTAGAAATCATTATGAAGAAAGATTTCAAACCAATAGGTTAATTTTCTTCCAACTTGAAAAAAATGGAAAAAATGCAAATTTAACCCAAACCAAGGAGGACAGATATAATAATTATTAGGTGCGAATAATTCTTTGAAACAAATTAGAGAATAAAAAAAATAAAATCAAGCAAAAGTTTGTTTTTCTAAAAATATCAACAAAATTGACAAGCCTTTAACTAGAATAACAGAACAAAAAGAGAAAATAGCCAAATTACTAAAATCATGAATATAAGTGTGTGCATTACTACTGATTTTATAGAAATAAAGTGGATTATAAGAGAATAGTATGAAGAATTTCATAACTACAAATTAGATAAGCTAAATAAAATCGATAAATTCTGAGAAAGACATATTTTACTAAGATGACTTAAGAAAAATAGAAATTATAAATAAATGTATAACATGTAATGCGATTGAATTTGTAATAACAATAAAAATAATAACTACTCACAAAGAAAAGCTCAGTGCCAGATGGGTTCAGTGCTGAATTCTTCCAAACATTTAAAGAGGGATTACTATTAATTCTTTATAAACTTCCAAAAGTTAGAACAGAAAGGAATAATTCTCAACCCATTGTATTAGGTCAGTATTGTGTGAAGAACTAAACAAAACAAACATTTTACAAGAAAGAAAAACTATAGATCAATATATCTTATGAATAAAGATGCAAAAATCATCAACAAAATACTAGCAAGCAAAATTGTGCAATGTATAGAAATGATTATACAACATGACCAAATGGAATTCATCCTGGGAATACAAGATTGTGAGTTCAACATACAACAATCAATGTAATATGCCGTGTTAAGAGAGGACAAAAGTCACATGATCATTTCAATAAATATACAAAAAGCACTTAAAATCTAACATCCTTTCATGGATTAACACTAACAAACTAGAAATATAAAGAAATTTCTTCAAACTAATAAAACCCACCTTCAACAGCATACTTAATGATTAAAACTTCACAGCTTTACATCTAAGATCAGGACCATGAAAGGATTTCTTCACTTTTACTTCTATTGTATTAGAACTTCTATCCAGGGAAGTTAGGCAAGAAAAATAAATTAATGTCATCCTAATTGGAAAGGAAGAAGTAAAAGTCTCCTTCTACAGATGGCCTAATCTTGTATGTAAAAATAGCCTATGGAATTCACATGAAAATGTTACAGCTAATAAATAGTTCAACAAGATTGAAGTGTAAAAAATAAATATAACATCGTTTTTCTACTTATTATCAATGAACTATCTAAAAAAAATTAAAAAAAAAACAACTCTACAGCAATCAAAAAGAACAAAATACTTAGGTATGCATATAACAAAAAATGTAAAATACATGTATAGTAACTACTACAAAACTTTATAAAATAAATTAAATAAAACTAAAATAAATGGAATTGCATCCCATGTCCATGGGTCAGAAGAATTAATATCGTTAGGATGAGAATACTTCCCAAATTGATCTAATATTCTTCAATCCTCACCCAAATCCCAGCTGCCTAATTTTTTGGAAAAAATTAAAAAAACTGATTCCCAAAATGTAAGCAGGAACACATAATAGCCACAATAATTTTTTAGAAAGATGAAAACTACTGGAAATCACATTTTCTATTACAAAGCTTACAACAAAGCTACAATAATCAAGGCAGTGCTGTACTTGCATATGGATAGATCTATAGCTCTATGTAATAGAATTGAGTTTCTGAAACAAACAGGTACATTTATGGTCAGCTGATTCTTTGTCAGTGTTGCCAGGACAACATAATTTGGAAGAAAATAGTGAATAGTATTTTCTACAGATGTTGCTGAGCCACCTAGATATCAACAGGTGAAAGAAAGAAAGAAAGAAAGAAAGAAAGAAAGAAAGAAAGAAAGAAAGAAAGAAAGAAAGAAAAGAGGGAGAAAGAAAGAAAGAAAGATAGGTTGAATTGGAAACTTACCTCCCACTACATACAAAAATTAAATCTAAATGCATTACAAACCTAAAACGATAAATTCTATTTCACAAAATTTAAAATCTTTCATGATTTAAAGTACACAATCAAGACAGCAAAAGGCAATACACAGAATGAAGAAAAATATTTGCAAATCATATATCTGTTTCTAGTATACATAATATATAAATAATTACTACAGTTCAACAATAAATGGTCCATTTTTTTTTAATAATGGATAAATAATTTGACTAGATATTTTTCCCAGGAAGATATACAAACAACCAATCACCACATAAAAAGATGCTCAGTTTTATTAGTTTTAAGGGAAATGGAAACAAAAAATATAATGAGATGATACTTTATACCTGCTGGGGTGGCAATTCCCATCATAAATCACTGACGGAAATATAAAATGGTTCAACAACTTTTGAACCACAGTTTGGCAATTGCATATGATCCAGAAATTCTACCCCCAGGTATATACCAAAAAGGACTAGTGATATATGTTCACACAAAATCTTGTGTACCAGTGTTCATAGTAGGATTATTCATAGTAGCCAAAATTTAGAAACAACCCAGAAGTCCATCAGTTAAAAATCAATATGCATAATATGGTGTAATCCATAAATTTAATATTAGTCAATCATAAAAAAGAAATAAAGTACAGATATATAGTTCAATGTTGATGAATCTTGAAAACATTATGTTAAGTGAAAAAAGCCAGTCACAGAAAGCCATACACTGTATGATTACATTTATATAAAAGAGTCCAAATCGACAAATCTATAGAGGCAGAAAGTAGATTAGCGGTTCCAATTTCTGTGGAGAGTAAAGGAATCAGGGATTACTGCTCCAAATGAGTACAGGGTTATTTTTTGTGAAAGATATAAATGTTCTGGATTTAGTTATCAGTAACGTTTGCATAACTTTTGAATATGGAAAAATCTAGTGGATTATATACACTTTAAAATTCTGCATTTTACAGGGCTCCTGGGTGGCTCAGTCAGTTAAACGGCCGATTTCGCTTGGGGTCACGATCTCCTGGTTGGAGCCCCGCAACGGCGCTGGGAGAACAGCTCAGAGCCTGGGGCCTGCTTGAGATGCTGTGTCTCCCTCTCTCTCTTCCCTTCTCCCACTCAGGCTCTGTCTCTCTCTCAAAAATAAGCATTAATTTTTTTTTTAAAGTGTGCATTTTCTCGTATGTGAATCATACTTTTTTTTTTTTTAAAGCAATCTCTGAAGGGATCAAACTGTTTAAAACAATTTAACTGTGTGCCAGAACACAACCCAGGAATATTTATAGGAATTCAGAGACACGCAGAATCCATCAAGGTAAAATTCACAATGCTCAACATCTAATCAATTAATACCATGTGTGCCAATAAACAGGAAAATATAACCATACTGAGAATAAAAACAAAACAATCAAAACTGACCCCAAATTCACACAGACATTCAACACTTAGGAGTTTCTCTGCTGCCACAAAGGAACTTCAAAGATCATTTCATCACTGACCATGAAAATGAAATATAACCTAAAATAAAACATAATTTATTTTTCAAATTCATAGAGCAGAACTCCTCCAGGAAGCAGGGTAGATGTTATATGCACACAAATTATGTCATTTTTTTTGTGGTTTGATAAGGGCATCAGGAAATACTTTTTGTATCTTCCAATATATCTCCCTGACTTTCTGGGCAGAGTCAACTTTATCACTCACAGTTCACACTTTGTGTTTAAACAAAACCTTACTTCTAACTTTTAATGTAAATGTGCTTGCAGTATATTGTAGGATTTCACCCGAACTATCTGAACTGTCTGATCTCAAATAAGATTCAATGAAGAAAGCTGCCTGTCTATTTATTTATTTATTTATTTATTTATTTATTTATTCATTCCTCCTGAATTGTTTCTTTTATATATATAAACAAAATATATAAAATATATAAAAAATATATATAAAATATATAAAAATATATATTATATATATTATTTATATATATTATGTATTCATTCCTCCTGAATTCTTTTATATATATATATCTATATATATCTATATATATCTATATATATCTCTATATATAGATATATATAGATATATATATATATATAGGGTTTGGGGGTAGATCCCTGTAATTCATCACTTACATACATACAACATCACTCATCCCAACAAGTGCCCTCCTCAATGGCCATCACCCATTTTCCCCTCTGTGCCCACCCCCCCGCCCCCTCCATCAACCTTCAGTTTTTTCTCTGTATTCAAGAGTCTCTTATGGTTTTCCTCCCTCTCTGAAACTATTTTGTCCATGGCACTGCCTGTGTTCTGGAATCAAGGGACTAGCAGAGGGCCCCAAGCAAGGTCATGTCTCTGCCTTTCCTTGATGTGTCTTTTGTCTTTCATGTTGGAGGCACTCTTCACCTAGTTGTCAGGTCTTTCTCAGAAGAAAATGACTCCACATGTAGCTGTAAATTTGTTGTGTCCAAAGGAGGAGGTGAGTTCAGTGTCTTTCTATGCTGCCCCCTTGGTTTGCACATGTGGAGTATCTCCTGTGTTGTGTTTACAGAAGCAGAGTTTTAATCTGCATTTAATGCAAGCCTCCCTGTTTCCCTCCACTGAAAATGACAATGGGCTCTTTGGCATTTTACAAGAAGAACATATCCACTTTTACTCAGAGAGATATAGTGCAAAGGATATAAAGGAAATCTTCAGAGGACTTCTTTCTCTTCACTGTTTTAAACAGCCCTATTTCTAGCATGAGACTGCAAAATCATGTACAGAGAAATGCATCCTCTATTGTAGTACATATTATTCTTGGGGTTTTTTTTTGGTCAATATTGCCTTGCCTGATCAATAAATTTTGATGTCTAACTTCTCAGAAATCAATACCTGCTTCTTCAAGCTATTTTATTTTTGTAATGGCATGAGAGGTTAATTGGTATGTCGAGTGGCATGGGGTAAGTCATTCAGGAAGTCCAATTTAAGAACCCTAAGAGCATGAATTACTATCCCATGTTCACCAATGAAAAGTACTTCCTCTTAAAAAAAATCATAACTTCTTACTGTAAGGAACTCTTGTTTTTATCTTCAAGATTCCAAACTTGTTACTGTTTACAAAAGTGTGTCCTCATTCCATGATACTCTGATGATCTGTTTATATATTATGAGTTCCTTAACACTTTGAGGAAAAAAGAATTATTATAGTACGACTTTGAGCATAAGTGAAGAAGGTGAACAGTCCTCTCAGCTCATGGAGGTGGTGCTTGAGATCTAACAGCTCTGGCTTCTAAATGGGTCTTTGGGAATATTGTCCAAAGTTTAAAAATATATGGTATATTTGACTATGAAGTACTAATGAATCTATGTAATTTTAATTAGAAGATGATTCCAAGTATTAGAATGTAGAACAAGAAAGAGGCAAGTCCTATTGGAATGTCCAAGGTGAGCAGA
The DNA here is from genome assembly GCF_028749965.1 of Puma concolor. NCBI lineage: Eukaryota > Metazoa > Chordata > Mammalia > Carnivora > Felidae > Puma > Puma concolor. Next base: position 43,541,673 of record NC_141669.1, read on the forward strand.
AGGTTTGAAGTGCAAGGGCACATTTCTGTCTGATGGCAACTTGGAATTTTATTTTAAGCTGTGCTCTTATTTCTATTACTTGTATAATTTTAGTAGGCAGAGCCCAGATCAGTGAGTATTGGTTTGGGCCTGAGACTCCGCATTTTTAACAAGCTCTCATGTTCTTCTACAGCAAGAACAGCAACTAGAAGCTAATTTAACACAACAGTTTTCAAGTCAGCTACATGTTTGCAATAATGGGAAACATTCTAAAAAATACCAATTAGAATCTAGGGTGAGTCCCAAGCTTTGGAATTTTTTGTAGAGTTGGAAATCACTGGTATTGGAATTTCAATCATTGTCCCAAACCCAGATTAGGTCTCCACTTCCATACATCTTTCATTGATAAGAGTTCCCTACTGATTTCATTCTTCACTTTTTATCCACTTTCCTGATCATCTGAAGCATCGTCTCGCCAAAGTGACAAGATTAATTTTTACTTCTGTTAATCTACTACATATTTCAATGTGTTAGCCTTGTGTGTCCAACAAAACATTCTTTCTATGAATGCACAAACTCTGTTACCTCTGCAGTAAACATATAGTGTGCCATTATTATTTAAACATATTGGGTTCATATTAACAAAAAGCAAATTTCTCAATCAATTAGTAGTCACTATTATTTGAAAAACAGTTTAGAAAGTGCTTTGACACACTCTTACTTTTATGGTCACAGCAATCTTTTACACTAAGTACTTTTCAACATATATATAAGTAAATGGAGAAAAGAGGTAGTTTTTAAGTTTAACATGGGCAATAACTGTTAGAGTCAAGATAAACAGTGGTTCTTTGACTCAAAACACTGTGTGTGTGTGTGTGTGTGTGTGTGTGTGTGTGTGTGTGTGTGTGTCTGAACTTCTCACTACCCATCATCCTCTTTATATAATATAATGAAACAATACTGGGTATACTTTATATTCCTTAGCAACTAGAGAATTATATGCACATTGACTCATTTAAGAATGGCAATAACCTATAATTAATTTGATATATAGCTTTGGCCAAATAATTCACTTGAGTTAATCAATTTGGACATTAGAATAGGCACATATAGTTATGCCAGAATCTCAAAGGCCTAAGTTATGAAACAATATGATATTTAAAACACGGATGAGAATGTCGAATGAAATATACGATGTTCCAAAATTCTAACTCTTCTTTATCCTTGCATTATCTACTACAAATAACATATACTTTTGTAAGTATTAATAAGCTCCAGGATTAAAATTCAGTGTTTTGGCTCTTTAACTCATTTTTAATGCTCACAAAAGTCCTAAATCGATAATACTACTTAAATCCCATTTTCCCCCCAGAAGAGCAAATGTGACCTGTTCAGTAATTTTTCCAAGGCCATTGATTAATTAAGTGGCAAAGCAATGATTAAAACCCAGTCTATCTCCAGAATTTATTCTCTAAATGAGGGGTGGACATAATTTTGTAAAATTTTATTAAATGCAGTAGTTAGCAGCACATGTTGAACTGGTTACCAACGTGAGGGTCAGACTCCAACTCAATGTAGATAACAAAGGCATTACAAAGCTAGCCACCAGAAATAGAAGTCCAAACACTTCTTTCCACTGCATCTTGGTATGAGAGTCAATAACAAAAACACAATACAGTCAAGCATTGGATAAAACAACAGTTTTACTCACACAGAGTAGAAATGGAGCAAGCTCAGCTCCAATAGTGTGTCATCCCTTTATGGCTAGTGGGTTTCCCCAACTGGTCTATGTGCACCCTCTTGTAGAAGGACATGTCCTCCCTTGAGGAGTTGGAAATAACTTGGGGTGAGACAACTTTTGATGGGGCTATTGATACATAAGCTTAAACAGAACAAAGGAGCACACACTGAGTTTGAAACAAGGGAAGATAATCTCACAGAAGGTGATAAGCCAATCACAGGCTGTATGGACTTTTACTCTCTTGTTCCTGGCCCAAGGTCCATTCTTATGTAGTTGAGCAGTGGTTGAAAGATTGCATATGACTCCCGAGGCAAGGGAAACAAAAGCAAAAATAAACTATTGGGACTTCATCAAAATAAAAATCTTCTGCGCAGCAAAGGAAACAATCAACAAAACTAAAAGATAGCCTATGGAATGGGAGAAGCTTTTGCAAATGACATATTTGGCAAAGGGTTAGTATCAAAAGCATATAAGGAACTTCTAAAACCCAACATCCAAAATACAAATAATCTATCTTTAAAAAGGGGAAAAGGCATGAATAGACATTTCTCCAAAGACATCCAGATGGCCGGTAGACACATGAAAAGATGCTTAACAACACTGATCATTAGGGATATGCAAATAAAAACTACAATGAGATACCACCTCACACCTGTCAGAATGGCTAAAATCAACAACCCAAGAAACAACATGTGTTGTTAAGGATGAGAAGAAAGGTCAACCCTTTTATATTATTGATGGGAATACAAACTGGTGCAGCCACTATGGAAAACTGTGTGGAAATTCCTCAAAAAATTAAAAATAGAACTACCCTATCATGCAGCAATTGCACTACTAGGTATTTACCCAAAGAATACAAAAATACTAACTAGAAGGTATACCCACACCCCAATGTTTGTATTATCGACAACAGGCAAATTATGGAAAAAGCCCAAATGTCCATCAATATGTGTGCTCTTTCATTTCACTAACAGCAATAATATTGATAATCTTTACAGTTTTAGAAGCCTTCACACACACACACCTGATACACACACACACACACACAACTGATATATGGATAAATAATATGTAAGATGTGTGTATATATGTATATATATATATATAAACATACATACATATATATATACATATATATACATATATGCATATGTACATATTGTGTATGTGTGTGTGTGTATATATATATATATATATATATATACACACACACACACACACATACAAACACAACGGAATATAAGCCATCTATAAAAAGGAATAAAATCTTGCCATTTCCAATGACATGGATGGAACAAAAGAGTATTATGCTAAAGAAAGACAAATAGCATATCATATCATTTATATGTGGAATTTAAGAAACAAAACAAATGAGCAAAGGGAAAAACAAAAGAGAGAGGGAGGCAAACAAGAAACTGTTTCTTAACTGTAGAGAACAAACTGATGATATCCAGAGGGGAGGTGGGTGGGGGGATGTGTAAAATAGATGATGGGGATTAAGGAGTGCACTTGCTGTGATGAGCACCGGGTGTTGTATGGAAATGCTGAATCACTAAATTGTACACCTGAAACTATTATTACACTGTATGGTAAGTAACTGGAATTTAAATTTAAAAAAAAGAAAAGAGTAGAGAAAAAAAAGAAAGAAGAAAGAAAGAAAGAAAGATTGCGCATGGAATTATCTTTTGTAACACACAGGGATACCTGCTTGTTTACATACTGTCCACAATTCTTTCCTAACTATAATGGCAGAGTTAAGCCCACTGAATACGGATAAAAATTTACCACATATTCTGTTTGGAAAAAAAAAGTTTGTTGATGCCTACTCTAAACTACTGTGCTTATTTATGGTCTAATTATTTAATCTAACCATCTGAAGCATGTATTCATTTACCAACTTGTTCTACCAATGGAATGTTTAATTTTCCCAAATATTATATTGAGAAGATAATTTTTTAGTGCCTTTACTTTTTATTTAAATTTAAAGCACTTTCACTACCATTGTCTCATTTAAGTTCATAATTATTGTATGAAATAGAAGATCAGTCATTATTCTCTCCAAAACACGGATAAGTAAGGCCAAGACAAAGACATGTTCATTATTCTTATACATCTTACAATGAAGACTTCTGAATTTTGAGCCCACACCAGGACATCACGAGACAAACACTATTTTAATATATTACTTAATGTCATAAAGGCTTTGGAATATCTAATTTTATTCAATAAATATTTATATAGAGCTTGCCATGTGCCAAGCACTCTTCTAAGACTTTTTAGAAATGTTAAATCATTTTGTACTCATAATAAACCTATGAGGAAAGTACAATAATCATTGTCATTTAATATAAATACTAACAAATAGTGAAATAGGCAAAGATAGTTGAACTAAACCAAGGACTAAAGTTACTGAATGATGTAACTTAGATGTGACCTCGGGATTCTAGCATCCATGTTTTAAGGACTTTAATGTTGACTCCTGTGGAACTCATATATTGGTGACTGTTTTAAAATGTAGATCCAGTTGAGATTTGAAAATTCATCATTAACACTTTTAGAAAGCATGTTAACTAATCATTTGGATAATTTAAAAATAACTGTAAAAGTAGAGAAAAATAATTTTGAAATAATTCAAATTGAAAACCTCTTTTGTGTAAATATCCAATCAGCTAAAATACTGACAAGACATTTATTTCACTGGACTTTTCCAGACATTTAACAGCTATTTTTCTAATTTTATACAAATAAAACTTAAGCCTAATATATGTATTAATTCCATCTGGTCATTTTGCTCTCTAGTCTTATAACACTAAGCACAATTTAGATAGATAGATAGATAGATAGATAGATAGATAGATAGATAGTCAAATAAATATCTTTGAAAAGATACACATTGTAGAATAACACTTTCCCATGAACTTTGACCAATGAGTTGTAAATGAACACTGTTTACATGCCTGCTTGCTTTCTCCCTTCCCCATCCTTCCCTTCTCTCCTCTCCCCCTCCTTCCTTCTCTTTCTCCCTCCCTCCCTGTTCTTTCTTTCTTTCTTTCTTTCTTTCTTTCTTTCTTTCTTTCTTTCTTTCTTTTTTTTTTCTTTCTTTCTTTTTTTTTTCTGTCTGTCTGTCTTTCTAATATGACTTCATGGATTCTTATTTTATTCAATGGTTTATAATCCATTGTTATCATTTATTTTGATACCTGAACTAATCTAGACGGATGGTGGAGGCTCATTCAAACCTTCTTCTATGTCATTTAAACATGTTCCTATCTTTTCATTATTAGTTTTTTTTAAGAATTACTTTCTTTCTGGCACAAGTTCCATCCTAAACTCTTCTTTTACTTTCCCTGCCCCCAGATCTGTAATCAGTCATTTTTACAAAATGCTATGCTTATTTTTATTAGAGAATGGTACTTAGAGACCAAAATCTCAGCATATTGTGGGCTTATTGCTCATGGACATTATTACCTTTTAACTAAATTCAGAGCAAAATTGTTTTTACTATCTTACCCAAATTGCTATATGGAAAAGTAAAGAGAAGGTAAAACTAATATGTTGCTTTGAAAAAGCTTTCGCTCCAGCTTTCCTCAAACACAAATAACAGGGATCATCTGTAAAAGGCTAAACAGGAAAATCATTGATCAAAATCTATCATCAATCAAAACTGTCTTTTAGAGGTTTCAATGCAGATATTCTTCATGTAGACAGTTCAAAGTTGCCCATACATTAAAGGCTGATTCCCTATTGTATATTTCCCTATCTTGTTTTAAGAGAATTAAGAAAAATATGTTCAGCTATTTCCTTTTGAGAAACAATCCAGCCTTCTAATATATGTCAGTATCTGCAAATGGCTTGCTGATATAAGAATAGATATGCTTTTCATTAATTGTCTTAATTATTCATTTTCTATCCTGAAAATGTAAAATTCTCTTGATTATTCACATCCTTCATATGCTCTGAGTCAATTCTTATCCAATTAGTTGGTACCATTTGTCCTAGCAAGTCCTTTTCTGAATATGTTGTTCTAAAAGATACAATGAAATTAGTTCATTACATGAAAAAGTTAAATATTGATTTTAAAATATATGTGTGTATGTATATATACTATATACAGGTATTGTGTGTGTGTGTGTGTGTGTGTGTGTGTGTGTGTGTGTGTATTTTGTGTATAATAGAATGCAATCTATAGAATTGGGAAATAAATCATAATTTAGAATATGTAGTTATTTAGATAGATACATTTACCACATTTTATGATAGATTTAGATTGTGGTTGAAAATAGACATCTCTTGATGTCTCACCTCATGTCATTTCTCTTGAGCATGCTTTGTGAATTATTTCCAGTAAATCACTCTTCATTCAATCTATTATTTTGCAATCATATAATCCAGAGATATAGAGAATAAAAATCTTAAGAGGCTTTAAGAAGAATAAATAAGATTATAGTTTATATGCAAGCCCATATTTAGTCTCTAAAGACATAACCCATGAATCTTCAATATGGGAACTATTACTAGAGATACAGGTGTGCTAAAAAAAAAAATGCTAGGCAGAATTCTAAGACGGTCCCTATGATTTTTATCCCCAGATGTCACTTCTGTAATTGTAAGCTACATGGAAAATGTATACTACAGATGTATTTAAATGTAAATGCAGATGGGGTTAAATTACTAATCAGTTGGCCTTCACCTGGGATGCTTGTTTGGGGGAGCAGAGGCTAACCCAACCACCTGAGCCCTTAACAGCTGAGAGTTATCTCTGGCTAGTTAGAGAAGTTAAGTCTGAGAGACTCAAAGTGTGAGGGCAATTCAACAAGACATTCTGCTGCTAGCCTTGAAGTGGCAAATTACAATATTTATGAGGACTTATGAGGACTATGGAGAGGAAACCAGCAGCTTCTAGAAGCTGACAGTGGTGTCGAGCTAACAGCTCATAAGAAAGTGAGTTACAACTGCAAGAAAATATTTCTCCAACAGTTTGAATGAGCTCGGAGGCAGAATATTCCCCATAGCTTTAGACAAGCATGCAGTCAGCCAACTCTTTAAGTGTGGGATCTTGAACAGGGAACTTTGCAAATGCTAAAATTTACTATCTTACAGTTTCCATGGATTAGGAATCTAGCATGGCTCAACTAGATTTTCTAAACTTGAAGCACTATATTTGAAAAGCTTTAAGAGAACATTGAATTCTTCCAGGACCCTATAATGCCTTCAAGAAAATAGACTGCAAGGCAACCTACACTAAAATTCCTTATGAGAATTCAACCCAACTACATTTAGCATTGCTATCTCACAAACTCTAATAAAGCAGGGGTGCTTGTACTTAACTCTACCATCAGAAATTCATGGCAATGAATATGCCTTTGGGTTGTATAGGCAAATACAAATTAGAGGTATTTGTTTATATTTAGGTGATAATTCCATACCTTATTAGTCTTGCTAGAAAACTTTACCCACTTTTCTGTATAAAAGCAGAAAATGGAAGATACTTACTTTTATAGCCTTCCTTGAAATTAGGGCACACAGAAACCAAACCTGAAATTTTGATTTGGGGCTAATAAAGAAGATTTGAAGAAAATCATTTTTCTGGAAAAAGAGGCAGCAGTATTGATGTTATAGGGCATCAAATAAAGGTGCAGTGAGGGTTTTCAGGGAGAGATGTGTGGCAGTGAAGGCTGGCTGACCTTTGGTCCTAATCGAATACAGAATGAATGCATGGGGAGTGGGAAGGTAGTAAAAAAAATTACTCTTATTACATTTTCATGTAAAATCCTGAGAGCTACCTTTTACACTGTGCACAAAAGTATTAACATAGAATCCCTGAAACTGTTATCCTAAAAAGGCCTTCTTGCAGAGTTTGCCATTGGTGGTCATTTGAGAACTTGGATTTCAGAAGTATTCTCACCATCTCCTAATTGATCAGGACAGCACATTGTGCCCAGACTACTTGTGCAAACAATGTTTTTGTTTGTTTGTTTTTGTTTTGTTTTGTTTTGTTTTTTACTGAATGACTGCTTTTGCTTTGAGAGTCTGAAACTTTACTATGTGCTAGGCAGAGGGTACCTACAGACCAGCCTCAAAACTATGGGTGCTGAGTCTCAAATGAGCTTCCCTGGGCAGAAACACCATACAAATGTTCGTGCATTTTTGTTGCTGGGGAAAAGTATACACTGTGTGACCGCTCGTGATGCGGACAGAGCATAAGGGAGCCTACATGTGAATTCTTCTTTTTTATTTTTAAAAAAAATTTTAATGTTTATTTTTTTGAAGAAGAGAGAGACAGAGAGTAAGTGGGGGAGGGGCTCAGAGAGAGGAAGACACAGAATCTGAAGCAGGCTCCAGGCTCTGAGCTGTCAGCACAGAGCCTGATGTGGGGCTCAAACTCATGAATGCTGAGATCATGACCTGAGCTGAAGTTGGACACTTAACCAACTGAGCCACCCAGGTGCCCCTACACGTGAATTCTTGTAAACTGCACCTATCCTTATAAATTGCTTTAATAAATCTTAGCTGTTAGTGGAACTGCAGTTGGCCCTTGAACAACACCGGTTTGAACTGTGTAAGCCCACCTATATGCACATTTTTTTCAATAAATCTATTAGAACATTTTTGGAGATATGTGTGAATTTGAAAAAAAACTCACAGATGAATCACATAGCTTAGAAATATCAAAAAATTAAGAAAACATTAGGTATGCTATTGATGCATAAAATATATGTAGGTACTAGTCTGTTTTATCATTTATTACCATAGAATATAGATAAATGTATTACGAAAAGTTAAAATTTATCAAAATACATTCACACTTATAGGCCATACATGGTGACATCCATAACCAAGAGAACTGTAAACAAATGTACAGAGGAAGTATTAAATCACACCTGCATAAAAGTAACTGTAATACACACTGTACAGCTATAATAATCTTGCAGCCACCTCCCGTTGCCATTGCAGTGAGCTCAAGTGTTCCAGTGCCATGTGATGCTAATCATCTCTGTGTGAGCAGTTCATTTCTCTAGTAAATTTCATATTGCAGTAAGAGGTGATGTCTCCTAGTTCTCACATATTTTAAAATCATGTTTAGGGGCGCCTGGGTGGTGCAGTCGTTAAGCGTCCGGCTTCAGCCAGGTCACGATCTCGCGGCCCGTGAGTTCGAGCCCCGCGTCAGGCTCTGGGCTGATGGCTCAGAGCCTGGAGCCTGTTTCTGATTCTATGTCTCCCTCTCTCTGCCCCTTCCCTGTTCATGCTCTGTCTCTCTCTGTCCCAAAAATAAATAAACGTTGAAAAAAAAATTTATAAAATCATGTTTAGTGCAATGCTATACACCTTGAATAACACCATGGGACCCACGGGGAATGCCACTAATGATGCTGGAAATCCTCCCAAGAAGCAGGAGAAAAAGTCCATTATTTTACAAGAAAAAGTTAAATTGCTTGATACGTATCACAGATTGAGGTCCTAAGCTGTGGGCCCTCGCCATTTCAAGGCAAATGAATTTGGCGTAAGGGCCACTGTAAAAAAAGAAAAGGACTTTTGTGATAGCATCACTGCAGCTATGCCAACAAGTGTGAAAACCTTGTGAAATACCTTTTTATCTTTGATTGAAAACGCAGCTTTTGTGTGGGTATAGGATTGCTACAAGGAAAGCACACCTATAGACTCTAATAGGAAGTGAGAAAAAGCAAAGTCATTATATGACAGCTTAAAGCAAAAGGATGTTGAATGATATAGAGTTTAATGGCAGCAAAGGATGGTTTGACAATTTTAGAAAGAGGTTTGCCTTAAAAAGTGTCAAAATAACAGGAAAAGAGGCTTCTATTGGCCAAGAGGCCAGCAGCAGATGAGTTTCTAGATGCCATTAACAAAATCATTGAGGAGAAAGGATATCTGCCTGAACAGGTTTTTGTTGCAGATAAGAGTACCTTTATTTGGGGAGGTGTGGGGGTATGCCACAAACAGCAATTATTAGCAGGAAGAGAAGTAAAATCCAGGATTTAAGGCAGGAAGGGATAGGCTACTTCTACTGTTTTGTGCAAATGTAGGCAGGTTTATGATCAGGACTGTCCTTATTCATTACGTTGTTAACCCACAAGTCTTGAAGGGAAAAGATAAACACCAGCTTTCAATCTTTTGGTTGTATAACAAAGACCTGGATTCCAAGAACATTTTTTCTAGATTGATTCCACTGATGCTTTGTCCCTAACGTCAGGATGTACCTTCCCAGTAAGGAACTGCCTTTTAAAGTTCTTTTGATGTTAAACAATGCTGTGGCCACCCAGAACCCCACGAGTTCAACAGCTGAAATGCCAAAGTGGTTAACTTACCTCCAAACACAGTGTCTTTAATTTGACCTCTAGATCAAGAGGTCATAGGACTGTTAAGGCTCATTACACATTACTCTGTGAAAAAGATTGTCACCATTATGGAAGGGAACCCTGACATGAGGAACATCATGAAAGTCTGGAAGGATTACACCATTGAAAATGCCATCATTGTTGTAGAAAAAGCCATAAAAGGCACCAAGCCCCAAACAATAAATTCCTGCTTGAGAGAAGTGTGTCCAGCTGTTGCGCACGATTTCACAGGATTCACAACAGAGTCAAGGAAATCATGAATGAGACTGTGGATAGGAAAAAGGGTGAAGGGTTTCAAGATACAGATCTTGGAGAAATTGAAGAGCTAACAGGCACCATACCAGAGGAACCGAAAGAAGGCAACTTGATGAAGATAGGTGCTTCTGAGTCAGTGCCAAATAATGAGGGAGAAGACAGTAGAAGCAGTGCTAGAAAACAAACTGACATCATACAACCTGGCAGAAGGGTTCTCATTATTCAAGGCACTGCAACTATGATATGGACACTGCAACTAAAGCCAAAGTTGGAAGGATTGGTACCATATAGAAACATTGTTTGAGAAATGAAAGAGTGAAAAAGTCAGACCATAATTACAATGTATTTCCATAAACTTACACAGAGTGTGTGTGTTTCTCCTGCCTCCCTTTCTACCTCCTCCACCTCTGCTATCCTTGAGACAGCAAGACCAACTCCTCCCCTTTCTCTTCCTCCTCAGATGACTCAATATGGAAACAGTAAGGATGAAGGCCTTTATGATGATTTAATTCCACTTAATTAATAATAAATAATCACCATGTTGTACATATAATAAACATACTGCTTGTGTATGTATGTGAAAGTCTTCATGTGAACATCTTATAAACGTATGGCAAAAACTATATGAGACATTTTAGTGGAATCATCATTATTGTCTAAGTATTCATTGTGTAGAACACCAGGCACAAGTATCAAAGTGCACAGCCTCTCCTTACATCAGCATAAGGTGAGTGATATTTAATATAAAACTAATGACATGTAATTTTCTTACTGTTTTATAACATTGCTTTCCCAGAATTATATTAGAGGTATAGCTTCTTATTCTGGAAAATAGAGAAACTGTGTATCTTGCTACATCACAGGTAAGTTTGTTTTTTAACAATATTTTATGTTTAATAATATTTTATTTTAATAATAATGTATGTTATTTTTATCTTTTGAGAGCAAAAGAGCATGAGTTGGGGAGGGGCAGATAGATGGGAAGACACAGAATCTGAAGCAAGCTCCAGGCTCTGAGCTGTCAGTACAGAGCCTGATGCAGGGTTAAACCCATGAACCATGAGATCATGACCTGAGCTGAAGTCAGGCGCTTAACTGAATGAGCTACCCAGGCACCCCAATAATTTTCTTAATAATGTTTTCTTTTGTCTAGCATACTTTTTTTGGTAAAAATACAGTATATAATGAATATCACATACAAAATACATGCTAATTGACTGTTTATGTGTTTGGTAAGAGTTCTGGTCAATGGTAGCTGTAAGTAGTTAAGTTTTGGGGATGTCAAATGTTATACACAAATTTTCAACTGCATAGGGGGTGAGAACCCATAACCCCTGCATTGTTCAAATGTAAACTGTATATGCTGAGTCCTGTGAGTCCTTCCAGCAAATCTCCTAGATTCAGGATCTTGAGGATTCTGACACTCACATGCACCATTAGTTCTAACAAAAACTATGGAAAGCTGGTAAATCATTCCTTTTAGAAATACAAAACAAAGATTCAAAAAACTAAAAAAAAAAAGTCTATGGCTCATGTGTGTTTAATGTAAAGGCTAAAAGACAAAACTATATATGTCTAACAGTGTGTTTTAAAAATGACTAAATTGTAGAAATTTCTAGGATGGGATTTTTAAAGTATTTTGATCCTATATAAAATCTTGACTTACTTCTGTAAAATCATTATCAATCAGCCACTAATCTATTCAGCATTATATTCCTTCACTGAATTTAAGTCCCAGTTCAATCTGAGTTCAATAGTCTGTGTAGTTCAGACTATATCTGAACAGTTGTGAATATAAGATTTTTCATAACGAAAACCCACAATTGCCCCAGAAAGATGTTCACTTCTGTCCTTTTCTATCACTTATGGCTACAATGAGTAACTCTTCTATAAATCACTGATGTTTATTTTCAGTATAAAATGTTTTATCTACTTACATCCCATTTAAGAGTTGATTCTAATGATGAATATGTGATATTACTATTTCTAATACCAAGTTATTCCAACTTTTTCTTGTAACTCTCACAATTGGGACTGGATCAAAATTATTTGACCAGATGAGTTCTGCCTGAAGAATAGAGTTACTTTTACATATTAAATACAGAGCTCATTGTTCTAAAACTTGTTCTGAGTCATGGATATCTATCTCTTTATCATCAAAACCTTATATTCCTTTTCAATTCTCATATCTCCTTAAAATAGAATACTCTGGGGCCTACTTTTTAATTTTTGTAGCTCCTTCAGAGCATTACCCCCATCTTCCGCACAGAGATCTCTGGACCTTGACCTTCTAATAATTGAAGGTATTAACTGACATACCTTGATATTGGCAAGATAACCTTCTTCATTTTTTGTTAGTTTGCTTAGGTATAATCATACAATATTTGTCTTGCCTGTTTGTTTGTTTTTTGTTTTATTTATTTTTAATTTTTTTTATTTTTTGGAAGGAGCTCATGTAAGGTAATGCTATTATTTGAAGGCTGAGGACTGAACCAGTTCAGGACTAGTAATGGATTTTTTTAAGTTTGGCCTTTGGCACTATTTTGAGGAAAGCTATATAGTCTTTGGCCAATATGTAGGCCTAACTTTACCAGGGACAACATGATATTTTAAATGTTTATTTATTTATTTGGAGACAGATAAAGAGACAGAGTCAGAGCAAGAGCAAGAGAGAATTCCAAGCAGGCTCCACACTGTAAGCATGGAGCCAGATGGACAGGACTCTATCTCACCACCATGATACCAAGACCTTTAGCTGAAATCAAGAGTTGGAAGCTTAACTGACTGAACTAGCCAGGTGCCCCACCAGGGACAAGATGATCTTATGTTAGGGCTCATTTTTTTTTTAATAGTTATTTCAAAAATAGCCCACAGGCATATTCAATTTATCCATATTTGCAGTAATACAGTAGAGAGTATGACACAGTCTCATTTTTCGTTATAAAGATTTTTGGTTTTGCTACATTGTTATTTTGTTCCTCCCCATCTTCATTATTTTCCACAGAAACCTTTTCTCTGTGCTGTGCTTATGCCATCCCATGTATCACACACACACACACACACACACACACACACACACACACACACCACTTGTATATACACATACATATAACATTAAAATTACTATGATTTTATCTTTTTAATGTTCATTTATTTATTTTGGAAGAGAGAGAGAGAGGCAGAGAGAGACAGGGAGAGAGAGAGAGAATCCCAAGCAGTTTCCACACTAAGGAACCCAACACAGGACTCGATCCCATGAACCATGAGATCATGACCTGAGCCGAAACCGAGTCAGATGCTTAGCCAAGTGAGCTACCCAGGTGCCTTGAAATTATCATGATTTTATTAAAGTGTACTCAATTTTCTTTTTTTTTTCTTTTTAAATATACTTTATTTTCTACATGATAGCATTTTTTTGTGCCTTCATATATATTTTCTGTAAGTTACAGAAAGGTACAAGTTATTTCTTTCATATTCTTGCATATTCCTTATTCTTAATTTATATTTCAGGGATTTTATATTTCAGGGGTGTCTTTAGGACCTTACTCAGCATTATCAAGATGTTTGAAATCAAGCTAGAAACTTTAGATTTATTGTGTATTTTATCTTCCATAGTCATTTTCTGAGCAGGATTTTTTTTTTTAATATATGAAATTTATTGTCAAATTAGTTTCCATACAACACCCAGTGCTCATCCCAAAAGGTGCCCTCCTCAATACCCATCACCCACCCTCTCCTCCCTCCCACCCCCCATCAACCCTCAGTTTGTTCTCAGTTTTTAATAGTCTCTTATGCTTTGGCTCTCTCCCACTCTAACCTCTTTTTTTTTTTTTTTTTCTTTTTTCCTCCCCCTCCCCCATGGGTTCCTGTTAAGTTTCTCAGGATCCACATAAGAGTGAAACCATATGGTATCTGTCTTTCTCTGTATGGCTTATTTCACTTAGCATCACACTCTCTAGTTCCATCCACGTTGCTACAAAAGGCCATATTTCATTTTTTCTCATTGCCACGTAGTATTCCATTGTGTATATAAACCACAATTTCTTTATCCATTCATCAGTTGATGGACATTTAGGCTCTTTCCATAATTTGGCTATTGTTGAAAATGCTGCTATGAACATTGGGGTACAAGTGCCCCTATGTACTCAATTTTCAAATCTTCATGATCAGTTGTTGTAATTGTCAACAAAATTCCTTAGTCTGATTGGCTTAAACAATGGAAATGTATTTTCTCACAGTTCTGGAAGCTGGCAGTCTGAGACCAAGGTGCCAACATGTTAGGGTTCTGGTGAGAGCTTACTTCCTGGCTAGCAGAAGGTCACCTTCTTGCTGTGTCCTTATATGGCAGAGAGATACATTTCTCTCTCTTCCTTTTCTTTTAAGGTCACCAATTCTATAGGAGTATGACCTGACCCTTATGGCCCCCTTTTACCTTTATTACCTCCTAAAAGCTTTATCTCCAAATATAATCACTTTGGGGGTTAGGATGTCAACATATAAACTGAGGGACAGGGGAAGGCAAAGGATTCAGTCCATAGCAGTTGTCAGGCAGGCCATATAGGATGGACCCTATGTAAATCTATTTTACCTATGTGATAACTGCATAGAGTTACAGTGATTTCATATGTGTGATAAATGTTATTAACTGGCTCTATAACTGAAACTCACAAAAACACCACTGATTCCTTGACAGTATCAGAAATCAGGAATAAGGTCAGAATTCTGAGGGAATCAGACAACCAACCTTTGCTTCTGTTTTACAATACAAATATGTCTATTGCATTTTTTTTAATGTTTATTGATTTTTGAGAGACAGAGACAGAGCATTAGTGGGGGAGGGGCAGAGAGAAAGGGAGAAGGAATCCAAACCAGGCTCCAGGCTCTGAGGTGACAGCACAGAGCCTGACACGGGGCTAGAACTCATGGGCCATGAGATCATGAACTGAGCCGAAGTCGGACGCTTAACCCACTGAGCACCCATATTGCATTTCTTTACATAGACCAAGCCTCAGTAAATGTTAACATATTTTCTCCCCTAATTTAAAAGTTTGAACTGTAAGGTTTCATTTTCAATCTCTAATTTCATTTTTTCGCCTGGAATTGAATTCATCTTTTAAAAATTCTTGTAGTAAATGTATGTATAAATTTTTAACTAAAATTAGGAATGACTTTATATTTGAACTTGGTGCAAAGAGAAAAAAAATCATGCCTAATTCAAAGTATGATATCTGACTTTGTGGATGAAAGGAATAATTTCAAGGCAGAATTTGAAATTCACCCTTCTCTCTTTGCAAATTATGACCTCAATCTAATTGTTTAAGCACAACTTTTAATGAAATTGACTTTGGAAAAGTGATTTTTACTTTAAATTATGTTGTAATGCCCTTATGCATTTAGATGTCTAAAGTAGGAGGAGTAATAATAACAGCAGGAAAAAAACCACTTCTGGCAGCTTATACCTGCTTTTCATGAATTGTATTACATATTCTTACATGTAGAGTGGCTTAATAAATATACATTGAAAAATGTCTGGATTAGGGACAAAATAATTTTATAAGGAGTTTCCAGTATATCTCAACACTTTTAGGGAATAAAGATAATGTATAAAATAGAATCTCTTCTCTCAAGGAAATTACAGAAACAGAACTGTTACAAAAGAGGGAAAAATAATATGACAATATATAATCAACCAAGTGCAATATGGGTTGTGACTTATGGAAACTTTAATCGGAAATTAGTACCTTTAGATTAATATAGAATGACAAGGAGAATCTGTATAAAAGAGTATATGAGGATATAAGCAAATAAAAAAGATTAAAGCAAACAAGAATCAGAGTGTCAAGGAAAAGGGTTAAAGAGAGGATCCACATTGGTGTGTAGCAAGACTATATCCAATAAATAGGATCTAATGTGATACTTTGGGTTGATATAGTTTTCCTTCTTAGTATTCTTCATGGATGTTTTGTATAAGTTTTTCAAGTTGACCAGTCTGACCCTAATTGAAATTCCTGTGCCATAGATACATTTTGGCAGTCCTGTCCAGGTTATCACAACCCTTTTCTCTGAAAATTTCTTTCCTCTTCTTTATTGTTGCCTGTTAACTCAGTTTACAAACTAAATTTCTACTATTTCTTCATCTCTGTCTAGTTGCTTGGACCAGGGATGGGCACAGGATCCAGATTTGCTACAAGAATTATAAATTGGGATTCAAAAATAATGATCTTTCTGTTGGTGAAACTGAGTGACATTTAAAGTTCAGAAGTTTTGGGATAGTTATTTTATGTGGACAGAGAAGCCTTAGAAAACTGTTTGGGTAAGAAAGCATACTGAAGTCGATATGAAAAGAAATATTAGAGGTCAGAAGGAATTACCAGCTCTTGAATGCTTTCCAGTCCATATTCTTTCTCCCTCCCTTCTTCTTCCCTCCTTCCTTTCCTCCTTCTTTCCCTTTCTTTCTTTCCTCTTTTCCTCCCCTTCCTTCCCCTTTCCTTTCTTCCTTCCACTTCATTAGCTGGTTTAGATGGTTTTTGAAACATGCATCTAGAAGTAAATCATGGATTAGACTGTTGATGTTGTGGTATAATTAATTTTATTACTAGTCTGTTTTCTTTATTACCCCACAGTCCAAATAAATATAATGTATTAGGAAGCAAAATATACCTAATCAAATACCAGAACTATAAGGAAAGCTAAGGAAACGTAGCTGTTCTGAAGAACAGAAAATAAATTTGATTGGGATATCATCCTAGTAATGCACTGTGATTAACTGTATCATTTAAAACAATAACAATAGGTAGACAAACTAACTGATTTGATTTTTTAAAATTTCCTAACTAGTATTGTCCTTTATATTATTGGTAAGCTGTATAAAATTATGTATGATTAATAGAGAAAATTATTGTTATAGTATAAACTTTACAAAGAATACAGTAAGGTATATAAAAAAAGTTACAATCCTCTGAGATTTAAAGAATGGTCCTAAAGTATGAAATTAATTTTTATGTTTAATTAAGCCTAGGTCTTTGATAATAGGGCACTGAATAAAAGTTAAAACTTCTGCAAGATATTTGGAGCAAAGGATTGCCAGTTAAAATGAGTGTTAAATCATTTTGGAAGACAGTATTGTTCAAAGATATTTCCTTTTTTTGGGTTATTGTTACAGAATCTTGGGAGTTCAGAGATCTCTAAGTTCAAACAGGGTCAAACCATTGGGAATAGAGAAGAGGTAACAGAAAATATTTGCTTAAGTAAGCATTAGTGCAGGATAGGACTGATGACTTTTTCTAGAAGTCATTGGTTTTGTCAATAGCTTTACAAAGTTTTCACAGGCTTCAGAGAGCTCAGTAATAGAATTACTATTAGCAGGACAAGAAAAGGAGAAAATAGTAGATGTTCTCTAAAAGCAGAGGGGACTATGTACATGGTACACATGAGCTGATCCAGAGCTCTCTGAGAAATAGTCATGCATAGGAAGAGGAAAGGGGGTAGTGATATAGAAAGAAAGAGAATAGCAGTAAATTGTCAAAAATAAAATTATTCAGACCCCATTTTTTAACCTCAGGCTGGTATGACTAAAAAACTAGCTTAGTTTTGAGGCAAAGCTATTCCAGGTTAGTGATTTTCACACTGTCAGCATTCAAAATATATCCCTTTAAAAAAATAAAATAGGTTTGAATAGACTCAAAACTAACTAATTTTATAAATTTAAAATGGTGATACCAAAATACAGATGGGGGAGATATACTGTACTACTTTTTCTAATTAAACATCAAATGAATCATTTTGTCTTAGTCTCTCAGAAAGGATTCATGTATGTACTTTTTAAAACTTTGAAATCTGCATAGAATCAAGTTCCACATTAATATGCATATATTATGTGTGTTATTCTTTTATCAACCACAGGGTCAGGAATGTCCTCCATCTAGCTTCTTTGAAGTTTTGAAACAAATTCTTTTTGATATGGATGAAAGTAGATACTTTACAAAGTAAAATAATTTCAGAAACACTGAATTTTCGAAGATGCATTCTATTTAAATAGACCTCTCCATTTAATACTCTTTTTGGAATATATTCCTAAATAAGATCAGTGTTTTAGGTCCAGTGAAACTAAATCCTTTTATTTTACATTGGAGTTCATTTCCTCACTGAACATAAACTATCTAATAGCACTCTACTGTCCACTCCTTTTGCTATATTTTAAAAAGCATGGGGTGCCTGGCTGGCTCAGTCAGTTGAGCGTCCAACGTTGGCTCAGATAATGATCTCATTGCTTGTGGGTTCAAGCCCTGTGTCAGCCTCTGTGCTGACAGCTTGGAGCCTGGAGCCTGCTTCTGATTCTGTGTCTCCTTCTCTCTCCTTGCCTCCACTGCTAATCTCTGTCTCTTTCTCTTTCAAAATAAACATTAAAAATATTTAAGGCACATTAAGATAAAACGTGATATAGGGTGCTCAGAGTCAGTTAAGTGCCCAACTCTTGATTTTGGCTCAGGTCATGATCAGGTCATGATTTCACGGTTCGTGAAATCAAGCTCCATGTTGGGCTCTGTGCTTGGGATTCTCTCTTTCCTCTCTCTCCCTCTCTCCCTGTCTCTCTCTGTCTCTCTTCTCTCTCTCTGTCTCTCTTCTCTCTCTCTCTCTCTCTCTCTCTTTCTCTGTCTCTCTCAAAATAAGTTAATAAACATTGTTTTTTTAAAAAATGGAAAGTGATAGGTGTATATCTGTGTATTTTTAAAAGCTTATCATTAGTGTTTCAACATCAGTATAATAAAAATTCATCATCCAGAGATTATTGACAATTCAGTTTCTTTATGGACCCTGCCCATATTACTGAAATAGAGCACAGATAAAATTGTACAATTTGACCACAACTACAAAGAAAACACATGTAAAAGGGTTTAATAATGTAGTTTTTGCTTAAGTTTTCCATCAATGATATAGAAAATATTATGAGTTTCTAAGTTAAATTATCTGTTCGTTTCTTTATTTTCTACATTGATCTTTTGGAACATAAGCTTCTGACCAAGATGAAGTAAAATTGACTGAATTTGTGCACCTGCCACAAACAACTGCTGAACCAGACAAAATATATGAAACAGCAGTTTCCAGACATTGGATGACAACTAACACCAGAGGGCTGACCTGGAGAGAAAAGGAACAAAGAAGGTAAGCCTACAATTAGCCCAAATTCTTATTTGACAGGAGTTTCTAAGCTATAGTGTATGAGTGAGTAGCCCTTTCCAGGGCCTGTTTTGAGGAGATAGAATTAATAATTCAAGAGGCCAGGTATAATTTTCAGGCAGAACACAGGAGAGGATTCAGCTTCATGGAAAGAAGTGAGTCACTAAGAGAAGTCTTCTGATGAACTTCACAGGGTTCCCCTCAAGTCTGGAGCTGAGCACAGATCAATGCCTTAATGTGAAGAAACTACCCAAGTCTGGGGAAAGACACATCAAAAAAGACAAAGCAAAACAATTCTTAGACCTCAAACAGCACTACAAATAGTTGGTATCCCTACCTGCCAAAATGCAAAAACCTTGTAATATACTGAACATTCAAAATAGACTGAATATTCAGGTAAAATGCTCAGAAAAGATTTTGCCTCAGTAGTGTGGACAAATTAGCCTTAGATTGGGTAGATTGAACAAATTAGCCTGCTCTGTTCTCTCAGAAATATTTACAGGAATATACAAATATCTAGCACAAAACAAGAAAAAAATCACAATATCTGGCACCTAATAAACAAATTCCAGGTATACAAAAGAACAGAAAAATATGACTCATAATAAAAAGAAAAGCAACAAGAAAATGCAGGTCCAGAAATAACATAGGTGTTAGAATTAATAAAGTTATTGTAACTATATTACATATATTCCAGAATATAGAGGAAAGCATGACCATGTTAAGAGGATAAATAAAAAAAATAAAAAGGACCCATATTGAACATATAGAAATGAAAAGGAAAAAGTCTGAGATTAAAAATATCCTGCAAGCAATTAACAGCAGAAAAGATACTGCAGAATACAGATTACTGAGGCTGTATTTATATCAAAATAAACTATTCAAAATGAAACACACAGAGTAAAAACAAAAGCTGGAATAATTTACCAGTATATTAGTGAACTATGGGACAACTTCAAGTAGCTTAATATACATGTAATTAGGGACCCCAAAGGAGAAGGGTAGTAAGAAGAGGGGTCTTTAAGAAATAATGGCCAATTTTTTTTAATTTGGTGAAAAATATCAACTCAAAGATCAAATAAGTTCATAAAACCAAACCCCAAGCACAAGAACTATGAAGACAACTACATTAAGAAATGTCATATTCAAGTGACTCACAACCCATGATAAAGAGACAATCTTAAAAGACATCAGAAAGATACAGTAGATCCAGGGGAACAAAGATAATAACAAAAAACTTTTGCTCAAAAGAAATGTAAGTGAGAAGATAGTGGAACAATATCTTTGAAGTGTTAGAAAGATAAAACGGTCAACCTAGAATTTTATGCCTGGTGAAAATATCTTTCCAAAGTAAAGGGGAAATAAATACCATCTCTGAAATACAATACCTGGAATAATTGATCACTTCTGCACTCCAGGAATAGTAAAAGCATTCCTTCAGAGGAAAAAAAAATACGCAATGGAAATCTGGATCTATATAAGTAATTTAGAACGGTGAAATGGTAAACAAGCAGGTAAACAAAAAACTTTTCCTTATTTTAAAAATACTATTAAAGATAATTCATAGTTAAAAAATTCAGAGTTCTGAATGTTCCATATCTTAATTAGGATGGAGGTACATGAATGTTAAAAATTTCTCATCTCATTGAACTGTAAAGTAAAATCCGTACAGCATTTTCCCATAAAGTATATCCCCAAATGATTATTTGTTGGATAAATGAAAGAAGTTATTTTGTTAAAATTTGAATTCTTCTAATTATTACAGATACTGAAGCTATATACTTTTTCATGTTTCCAGCTTATTTGTAATACTTTTGTCTTGTTAATTATTTGAAACTATCTCCTAATTTTGTTTCATAAAAAGTGTCCCCAAGTGGCTGAAAATCATTCCAAATCCCATAATAACATGTTAAGTTCAAAGTGGAGAATCAGTTAATAATTAAACAATTGCATGAAGATAGTATAGACTGCCAAAATATGTCAGTGGTCCATTTAGAATGGTCTAATTGATTGATTTATCAGTCTCCCAATTTATCTGTTTGAAATTTAAAGTAGAAACTGATACTGTCTAGATTAATGTGTTTATTGTCTTGTCTCCAAATTATGCATGCTATTTTCAGTAAATATCCAGGGAATAAAGGCCCTAAATGCAATAATAAAGATTGATATAATATAAAAGAATAATTTATTCTAGTTTTCAGATACATCAGATTTTGCATGGGACCATGGAATGTTAACTATACCTTCATTGAGTTTGTTTGTTTGTTTGTTTCCAATGAGCCTTTAAAGGAAATTTAGTGTCTTCTATTCTGTAAACTGCAAACCCTTAGAACTTTAATTCATTTGTGTAGGCACGTAGCTTTTCCTCAGCACTGTGCAATTATTCCCACCGATTCAAATGGAACAACTCAAATTCCAGCATTTAAATGAATTAAATAATAAAAGGAGACATTCCTGGGATTTGATTCTAAGTATCTGAACCATAAGGGCCAATTGTTTTTATGAAAATTATTGTATGTCTCATCAATACCCTTAATATTGATTTTTTTTTATTTCTAGCTTGGAAAAGACATGAAGATTATAATTTCTTTTAAACATGTACTAAATTACATCATTTCTTTTCCAAAAACATAACATGTTATATACACATCATGGTTAACCTGGCTTCAAATTCTCAGAGACACAGAGCTTTATTATTAGAAACTGGCAGTTGAGCTATTCTGTAACTGTCAAACACACTGCTATTAGGGAACCTTAGCAACCAAGTCTCTTTTGCCATATTCAGTATATTGACATTTCCTTTTAAATCAAGGTGACAAGCCACGTACAGATTTGGCAGTTTACTAAGGGGTTTAATTAGTGGCGGCTGGATATACTGAACTCCCACTACTCAGGTTGAAAAATGACTGCATTTTGAACTCATTTAAAACTCTACCGTCTTTTAAGAATCACACTAGCCTTCCACCTTGAGATCTCCTTATCCCCAAATCACTATTCTGGCTATTACATACCATGAAGCTATTAAAGCACCTGAATCTAAGAAGGGAACTGCACTAATGTGGATTATTGTTAACAAATACATTTTTGCTCTATTCCTAAGACATCTTTTTCCATGTGACACCTGTGTCTTTCCCTTTACTCTAGACCAGGGGTTTTAGATCAGTGTAATGTCTTAACCAACTGCATCAGTATCTTATGAGACCTTGTTACAAATGCAAATCTCCAGCCCTGTCACAGATCTAATAAATAAGAAAATCTAGCGGTGGGGCCCAGAAATCTGTTTTAAAAATTTTGAGAACCACTGCTCTAGGCATATAGCAGTGCTGTATCCTTTTGCTGGTATTTACTTCTTCAACTTCCCTCCTAACTTCAAGATACATTTTGTGTGTGTGTGTGTGTGTGTGTGTGTGTGTGTGTGTTTTGCTTTCAAACCTTTAAAAGTACTATCATGTAAATCTTCATGCTTCAGGAAACAGATAACATTTAGCCTGATTTTCTTGACTCCAAATCTAAAATTCTCAAGGAAAAGTTTTAAATGGAAAAATTTGTGTCATTCTCCTATTCCTGAATCATTTAACATGGCCAAGGGATACTGGTTTACATTATACTATATCTTTTCTTACGACAGTCTCGTGTGGATTATGAGGAAGGAGGGAAAAATACTTTGTTTTGTCACCATGTGGACAAACAATTGGTACAGCAGCTAGGGGAGAGGATGGAGCTTGCTTGGATCTATTGATCCAGTTGTTCTGGAACATGTACATGTAGGAAAAGTTTAATCATCAGACACTAGCTATATGAGCTATGTCTTCAGAGATCCAGAGAGTCCAAGGACATTTCTTATGCCTTGATATATTGAAGGACCCCAACCAAAACATTTCCTTATGCTTGCATTAAAAACCTGTGTGATATGCCTAAAATGGCATGACATGATAAGGTATAATTAAAGAGCTAAAAGAATGATGTGTTCAAACTTGTTATAAGTTAGGAGATGCAACTTGTGATTTCTAGAAGAAAGGGTTATCTAGGCACATAATCCCAGGGTGTCCAATTCAACATTCATTGAAGTCTGAAATCCCTGTACTCCTTAATGGACTTTTACCTTCAACTGGATCCTCAGTGCCTTATGAACATCCTTCCATAGGACATCAACATTTCCCTGATAGATGCTTCAATGCAGCTCTTAATTTTGGTATCCAAAAGGCTAAATAAGCTGTGATTTCTAGAGATCTTTACATTGTTTTCTGAACTTGATTTTATTATGGGGAACAGACTTGCTCATATTTCAGGTTAAAACTATTCCAAGTAAATTGAAAAATTCTATTTCCATAAAGGTAGTACTTCATCATTAAATTCCCTTTACTATTTAATATAAATTTCCTATTCCACTGTATTCATCAATATTCCTTTACTATCCCAGGACACTCTTTCTTGCTCAGGAAGTAAGAACTACAAACATTTTTATTGCTCCTTCCAGGAACTTCCTAAAATACTCATCAAATCTTCCAAAAAAATATCAAACTATAGTTTATGACAGACAGTAGAAACTTATGATCTCAAAATCCTCACCTTACTCTATTTACAAATTCTTAACTATTATATCATGATTTTTCCCATTTATAACCAAATAATTACTTTAAACTAGTATTAAAATCTCAGTAAATATCCTGACTTTTCCCTCTCCTTCTGAGCCAATACAAAGATCTTAGCAAAATGACCTTCTCTCTAAGGCAGCATAAGCACTGATCTCAAATTTGTCTTACCAATAAGTAATTTTGTAAAGTTTGGGACAGCCAACATTTGACTATCTACATAATGTATCAGGATTGCATACTCACATCACAATCATATGTACACACTAAATGCATTGCCTATAACTAGTTTATATGAGGCTCCATCTGCAAACTTAGTTCTACTTGAGGTTATAAAACCACTGAGTTTCTGCCATGGCATCTATTTTGGACCCTGACTAAGAATTGGGAAATGGGTTCCCACAAAGCTAGCCATAGCACTCAAATCAATTATCTTCCAAGTATCATCTTAGGGTGAACAGAAAATGATAGATCCATCCTAGAGAGGGACAAATAGCACATACAGACTCCTGTTCTTTCTAATCTAACTTTACTGCCAAGGTTCCATTACCCAGAATTCCTAACAAATGGAGTTTTGAGAAAAATAGAATAATGAGGCACACATTATCACTTCTAACTAACTAAGCCTACATTTCACATCTGAATCAAGGCCTTCTGATAAAAGTATAATGGAAGAATGTTAAGTTAGGTTTTAGTCCTGAATTGTGGTTCTCATGTATCTCCCATATTCTAAATCATGAGACTTGCTTGGACCTGTAGGCCTACAGAGAAAAATAAGCAATGGCTCCAAGGGTAGACATGAACCCTCTTTCATGGACACTTGCAATAGAGCAGAGTCTGGAAGATGAGCAGGTTGTCCCTAGAGGGAGGTGTGTCCCCTGAGTCAGTAATCAGACAGGGTGTATTTGTATTTTAAGGCATAAAACCTTAGCTTATCAGGGCCAATGAATATAATAGGACTGTCAATTATTATGGTGGGCAAAACAATAGCCCTCCTTTCCAAGATGGCCAGGTCCTAACCCTAGAAACCTGTAAATATGTTACCCCATATAGCAAAGGGAAATTAATTTTACATAAAGTTTGCTAATAAGCTGATATTAAAATAGGGAGATTATCCTCAATTACCTGGGGTGAACCAAATGTAATAACAAGGGTTATTGAAAGTGAAAAGAAAGTGAAAGAGCAAAAGAGAAGGTAACATGATAGAGTGTGCAAGGGACTTGACCTGGCCTATGGGCTTTGAAGATGGAGGATGGGGTCCATATCTAAGGAATGTGGTTAGTCTTAAGATGCTGGAAAAGACAAGAAATAAAATTATCCTCTGGAACCTGCATAAAGGTATATGGCCCTAGCAACACATGTAATTTTAACCACTGAGACCTGTGTTATACTTTTATAATACAAAGAACTTTACTATAATATGTTTGATTTCTAGCCACAAAGTTTATGATAATCTATCATATAATCAATAAAAATTAACACACCAATTAAATTGTCAGTGGTTCTTTCCTAAAGAAGTGATAAAGTGGAGAGAGGTGCTGGTAAATGGGTGGGCAGAGGAGTAGGCTTCCCCCTCTACCTTCCCAGTCTGAATTATGTATCCCCATTTTAGTTACTTACATATTTTGCACATGCCTCTGTTATTCCACTTATCACATGTATTATAACTAAAGGTATGTCTGGTTGCAGTAAGATAATGAGCAAGTTAAGAACCAACACCATTTTCTTAATTTGTATTTATAACATTTGGTATTTGGTTCACCTAAAATCATTGCATTTTAAAATCTGCCCAACAGTAAGTGAGTACCACCTATGGGGAAGTACTAAAAAAATGAGATTGAAAAAAGCCCCCAAATGGTTCACTTACTAATATCATTTAGAAGAGGCTAGGTTATGCTGCAGCTACACATGACCTCAAACTCAGAGGCTTACAAAGCAAATGTACTTTTTGCCCATATTACATGACCAACATGGGTGAGCTCTGGCTCCACTCCACATATTCTGCCATCCAAAATCCAGACTGATGAAGTAGCTCCCATTGACTGCCTTGCTCCCACTATGACCAAAGGAAATAATTATTGCCCATGCACTAGCTCTAAAAGCTGTTCCTAATTCACTTAGCTTTTTCTCACATTTGATTATTCAGAGCAATTCTAATGGCTATACCTTGAACCAATGGGACAAGGAATGAAAACTGTCTCCTAAGAAAATGCAGCTAATATTTGTAAAAAAAAAACAAAACAAACAAAAACATCCAAACACATATATAACCCATCATACTACTTATCCATCTCTAACATCATTAAGGATCAATTCAGCTCCAGCTGTGCATGAACAATGGAGAGAGTTTACATCAGTCATCCCATCAACACTTGATAGTAAAATCATAATGTAGTTTTCCACTTTTTTAAAAAAAAATTTTTTAATGTTTATTTATGTTTGAGACAGGGAGAGACAGCATGAATGGGGGAGGGTCAGAGAGAGAGGGAGACACAGAATCCGAAACAGGCTCCAGGCTCTGAGCTGTCAGCACAGAGCCCGACGCGGGGCTCGAACTCACGGACCGCGAGATCATGACCTGAGCCGAAGTCTGACGCTTAACCGACTGAGCCACCCAGGCGCCCCATCCACTTTTTAATCTACTAAGTATTTTTTAAATCTAATAAAGTTCTTCATATTTTGTTATTCCAACAACACTCAAAACAATTCTGGATATAAAATGAGTGCTCAATAAATGCTCATTTAGTATTCCATTAAGTATTTTGAATTTTTCCCTAAAAAGATTAAGTGCCCTTATATAAATCTCTTAAATTCCTGTTAGTTGCTTAACCTGTATATAAATCCACTCTATCTTCATATTAGATAGAATGGAGAAAATATAGATAATATAAAGCAGAATCTGTTTCATGAACATATTCTATAGAAATAGCTGCAAGGCCACAGACAGGTTAATTACGATTACCAGGAACAAGGTAACTACACAAATGGCAAGCATTTTGAATTGAAGGATACAAAAGGACATATTAATAATAACAATGGTATAATAAAGCATATATATTTAGACACAAAAACAACAAGCTTCAAAATAAAAGTTGAATCGAAAATGCTGACATAGCCAGAAAACCCTTTCCCAAGATATATACACATACACACACACTATAAAAACCTTTAATAAAGAATTTTTCGATTATATATTGTGTTGCAGATTCTGGTATTCTGATAAAATGGATAATACATTTTAAAGAAAGTTACAATATAAAGCAATTTCCAAGAATTATAATTCAATAAATTCCCTGAATATTAAAGCCCTGCTGAATATAATTTTGTCTTCTCTATTTCAGAAAGCCATTTAAAATCTTACAGGGTATTAGAAATGTGTCTTATATTTGTAGCCCATTAAATTTTATAAGGTACTTTCATATACATTGTCATTTGATGCTCATGAAAACCTCATGAAAGGTAAAGCGTTATTATGTTCCATTAGCCTAGCTCATGTTGTATAATAAGAAATTATTAATAAATATTTGTTGTTGGAATAAATAAATGCATTCATGTGTCCATTATAAGAAAAAATGGACTTAAAAGAGTTAACTGTTTTGTTCAAGGAGATAGATCCTAAAGCCAGAACTTCAGCCTTATGAGCATTTTTTTTTCTTTTTACCATGAATGTGACCTCTCTTTGAATGTGAACTTATTTTTGCTTAAATTGTACTTGGAAACAGAATAAATAGAAAAGAATAAATAGAAATCTATTAAAGTATAAAGTAGCCTTGGTCAGATCACAAAGATTTATTTGTAAATAAACTCAAAATTTCAGCAAAGTAAGTTATTTGCCTTAAATCATAATATAGATAAATCTATTCCTGTACATAATTAAAGTATGTTAATTTGAAATTTAACAGCCCCTGGGTCCAGTGCTACTACTGATGCAAAGCAATGGGAGCCACAGTCTCTGCCCCACAGTTCTTGTATCATAGACTATCCAGCAGTATAGTGAAGCCTAAGGGTCTTTTCTCAGAATAGTATTTTTCCACATACATAATAAGATATACAGGATTACAAAGGAAAGACATTTTATTTAACAATAGTTCTATGCATATTGACCTGGGCCAAAAACAAGAGTCAGATACTTAACTGACTGAGCCACCTAGGTGCCCCTCTAAGAGTTTAAATATATTTAATTTAATTGCATAGTCACTGATTTATTGATGATCATGGAAATGTCATTATTTACTCATGTAATTCCTCAAATGATGAGACCATATGCTCTTTGCAGTGTGACTTTCTCTCAATTTTATTAAGATTTGATAAACAACCATGATATAAAGTAACTCATCACTCACATATTTCTATCCCTTCTTGGGAATATTCTCTATTTAAGAACCAGAGATTTACTAGAGACGATATGATAGTAAATTTTTTAATAAATGTGATCCAGTGTCTTGAACAGCACTGAAATCGATGATAAATGGCTTGTGCTATCATAAATATGAAGGCAGTAATATTGGGAAAGTGACTGCTTTGGTTTTCTGCCATACCCTTTGACTGATGTTGGCATGCACTAGACCTTTTCTTTTCTAACTTTACTTTTTAAGGACATGAAAAAAAAATCACTTAGTTTATTTCAACAGCTATCATATATTTACCTTTGTTTAACCTTTTTTTACTTATGTTTTAATCTCAAATGTTTTATGAGATTTCCATCCTAGATAGATTCTTTCTGTGTGTCCTTTCCAACTGACAGCTTGCCCAGAAAATATGACCAACTTTTATCTTCAGGGTCCCTCACAGATGATGCATCTTAAATAAACCTCCAACAACACTGACTCCCCTTATAAACTGGGAAAACACCCTGATCATTTCCAGAGGCGGATGTAACTTCAGGTGTCACATCCCAGCTTAGGTGGAGTTCTCTGAGTCCTCAATGTCTCTATGAAATACTGAATCACAGGGCACATAAAGTTAAAAGTGGCAAGGATATGAAGGATATTTATGAAGACATGTTGAAAGATAAAAAAAAAAAAATAGTGCATATGGGCCAACGTATCCAGGTTGATTACAGTCAAGGCTCATATAACCAATTTCAGTGACTGGCATGTAAGTGGCAGTATAACGTAATCAGAGAATCATCTCTAGAGCTATCTTGCCTACGATCAAATTTCAGCTGGAACTAACCATGTGACTTCAAATAAATTACTTAAATTCTTAATATCTTAGAAACTTTTTGTCTTTTATAGAAATAGTAATAATAGTACTAACCCCATGACCTTTTTTTTAAAATTAGGTCTATTTATTTATTTTGAGAGAGAGAGCACAAGCAGGTGAGGGGCAGAAAGAGAGGGAGACAGAGACTCCCAAGCAGGCTCCACACTGTCAGTAGGAGCCCGATGTGGGGCTCAGTCTCACAAACTGTGAGATCATGACCTGAGCCAAAATCAAGATTCAGATGCTTAACCAACTGAGTCACCCAGGTGTCCCAACCCCATGACACTTTTATAATTACATGATTGAAGATATAATGTACTTATAACAGCACCTATCATATAATAAGTGCTATGCATATAATAATTAGATATTATTATCCAAACTCATACAGGCAACTTTATAAATCTAAATTTAACTGTGTAGAACCCTGCAGGCTTCAGAATGTTTATTCCTTAGAAGAGTTTTGCAAGACAGGGCTCCTGAAATAGAACCTCTTGTGGGCAATGGTTAAAAATCCAGATCTCTGGAAACAAAAATCCCTATCTCTGGTCCCACTAATTGTCTAAGATTTTGGCAAGCACTATGAAATTTTGACACGCAATTGTGATGCTCACAGAGTGGCTGCCTGACCTAAGTCTGACAGGGTGGAGGTGGTCTCTCCTAGGACGATGCTCTCTGCATGATGCTTTTGGTATGTATTTGAATCGAATAGGAAGTGAAGGCAATGAGGTTTACATCTTCAATGCTTTTGCATGGTGTTCTTTCTCTCTAATACTGATTTTTAATTGGATATAGCACATACAGATTGGAGGATGAAGAGCACAGAACATTTTCTCTCTTCCTCTTGTTATTGTGTTCAAGCTAGGTCAGTCTTCTCTGGCTCCCAAAAAAGACTGACAGAAACTAAACTCCTCAACATATTTCTGATGTGAGTGAAAAGAGCTTGGCTCATATGAAGATACAATTCCCTTAGTCATTGTCCAAGGTCAGCCACTTTCTCCAAATCTCTGGAGAGAAACCTCTATGATTTAGCCTTTGAATGATAAAAATAGGAGAGAAAAGAAACACATATAGAAATATTTATGAAAACATTTTCTCAATAATCTGGGGAGGTGAGGAGAAATTTGGCACTGGAAATGAAAACAGTTTGTGTGTTTCCACTTGATAAAAAGCAGTCAACAAAATGCAAGCTTTTAAAATATTCTTGAGAAATCACTTTTTAACAACTTGTCTCACAAGTCTGCTTAGTTAAGACAAAGGTATTTCATTAAAAACAGCTTTGACTAAAGGCCAGTAAGGGATCACCTGGCAACCTGAACTTCCAAACGCTGTGTTAACATCATAGGATATATTTTCCCAGGAACAAATATTCAGCGTCGCATGAAGAACCAATATTGCTGAGAAGTATTATTTCCTCTAAACTATTAAAGGTGTACTATAATATGCATTCCATTATATTGAAACATCCAGAGGCGACTTCAGGACAGAATTCCACATGAATGATCATTCTAAGCAGAAAAGAGAAAGCCAAAGAGGAGAAGGAAGACAGCATTGCTGGAGAGCTGAAGCAACATTTTCTTAGCACATTCTCTCTTCCCTTTGTAAAAAAGTTACAACTGATGGACACATAGGCAAGAGTTAAAACTCTGATTTCTCACTGATAAGCTGAAGACTACTATTCAAAATATAAATCAGAGAACACATTTTTTTTTTTTTTCTGAGTAAGAGCTGAAATTTATCTCCTTGAATACAAAGGAAAGGAATTAAGGCATGGTGTAAGGAGAGAGGTGCAATTGCCATCTGGGAGCAAAAGGAAGGAAAACAGCATTGACCACAGTTGAGAGGTATATGGCTTAATTATGGCCCTACTTGTAAAAAACCATGACTTTTGGCAGGCCATTTCTCTTATCTATAATCTTGGGGAGTTACAGTAAATGATCTCCATGAAGAACTAACAAGGACAAATGTTTAGATGAATATTTTGTGAGGAAAAAAAACATGATATGAATATCAGCTCTTCACACGTTTATCAAATAGTTTTAATTGTGTCATCTTGCTATATGAAGGAACATAAGAGATAAATCTCAATGTCTTTGAATGTAATAATTTTACATGCTTTAGATAAAGGACTGATTGGGAGAAAAGGCTCTGAGACCTGCCTGAAAACAAAAATCAAGAAAAGAAAGATGCTAATTCTGCCTAATAATTTCCATCTTTGCTTCTAAGAGTCAATACATTATGACTTAGGAGTAGACCTAGGGAGAAATATTTGCTAAGTTTTGGGGGTGGGACAGAAGAAGCTAGGACAAAGAGTGGGGATCTCAAGAAAGCTAGGGGCATGCATGACCTTAAGAGAAACAAATATACCTCAGTGTTTCTCAAGCTAGTCTAGAGGAAGGGGGATAATATCAATGGAATCATAGAGAGGGAATGGATTTTACATGCTGACCTTCAAAATTGATGTGGAATATATTCCTATTAATCATGTATATATAATCTCTAACTTCTTATTAATTATATTTATCTAAGATAATAAAAACTACTAGAAGTTCTGGAAGAAAATATTTTCTATGATTGTTTCAATAGACAATTCATTAAAAGTCCACTTATAAAAATATGTATCCATAAACTGAGGTGAATGACAACTTTTCCTTTAAGTGTAGATTTTAAACTTGGAGCTTATTTTTATCTAGTCATTGTTAGACCAAGTAGAAATAAAGGGTATTTATAGAAAAGTTTCATGAACATTATCTCATAGTGTAAGTTACGATCAAGAGGATTAAATTTTCCAAACATCTCTGAGCTTTCTAGTTATCCCAACACAAATTTAACACTGATATATTCTAACAGCTTACATAAAAGTATGTGTGATTCTGGGAATTTACATATACAATTTCCATGTTATTCTAATATAGCTGGTACACAGATATATATTTAGGAAACTCTGGGCTGGACAATTCCCCAACATCAGTCCTATTAAATATGTTTTAGTCTATTTCCAATGATTTTTCAAATTTCTCTACATTTCAATATTATATTGATTTTTTTCTGTTTACTATTAGAAAAAGACCATAATGATGTTGCAATAAATATTTCACTTGAGTCTAAGCAGCAACAAGTTTTCAGGGTACATGTCTCACATTTAGAACCATGAATCCTGAATCCATTGTGTATGGTGGGGGGGGGGGGGGGCGTGACAGAGGGTGGGCAAGTAGAATTGTTGTTTGGATGAGTTTGGGAGATGAAGCTATTTGGTAATTATGTTTATGGTCCTCAATAGTTTATATCTCTGAAACCAAGTCATTTGTGAAAAATGGAAAAATCAGAAAACTTTTCATCAAAGATCTCTGAAGCGTTACTGTACGAGTTGGTGTGTGTGTGTGTGTGTGTGTGTGTGTGTGTGTGTGTGTGTATGTGGTTTGAGAAAGTACAAGCTATTTTGATGACAGTCAATTGTTATTCACCTTAGCAGGAGAGAAGCTCTGAAATTTGGTCCCTATTTTACCTTTCAGTTTATGGAAGTCCAATCTATTTTAGCCTGAGCTAGTTGTAATATAAAAAAAGTGTACTATTAGATAAATGTGGGGGGTAGAGTTATGAAGGAGGAAAGAGGCTTAAAAGCCAGGATAATCTGAAGATATCCCTGAGAATGGCTAATGGAACACTGGATTCAACCAATGTACAAACAGGCTCAAAATTCAGGTTCAAACCCAAAAGAGTTCTACTGCTGATGCTTTAAGTTTTCTTTTACTGCTGTAACAAATTACCACAAAATTGGTAGCTTAAAACTACACTGATTTAACTGGAGAATACGAAGGAGAAGGGGGAGGAGGAAGAGGAGGAGGAGAGGGAGGAGGGGGAGGGGGAGGAGGAGTAGAAGGAGAAGAAGGGAGAGGGGGTCATGGAGAGAGGGAAGCGGGAGGAGGAAGAAGAGAAGGGGGAGGAGAAGGAGGAGGATAAGGAGGAGGGAAAGGGGAAGAAGGTGGAGAAGAAGAAAAACCTAGACACAGATCTCATACCTTTCAGAAAATCTAAATGTAAAATGTAAAACTACAAAACTCCTAGAAGATAAAACAGAAGAAAATGTAGATGACCTTAGATATGATGTAACTTTTTTTTATATACAACACCAAAAGAATAAATCATGAAAGGCATAATTGATAAGTTGTACTTTGTTAAAATGAAAAACTTTGCTCTGGGAAAGACAATGTTGAGAGAATGTGAAAACAAGCCACACACTGGGAAAAAATATCTGTAAAACACACATCTGATAAAGAACTGTTATCCAAAGTATATATTTTGAAAAACAAGCTCTTAAATCTCAACAATGAGAAAACAAACATCCCGATTTAAAACTGGGCCAAAGACCTTAACAGCCACCTCACCAAAGAAAATATGCAAATGTTAAAAAACATGCAAAAATAGACTCGACACCAAAAATCATCAGGAAAATGCAAATTAAAGCAACAATTAGAGGGGCGCCTTGGTAGCCCAGTTGGTTAAGTGTACGACTTTGCTGGCTCGGTAATCTTGAGAATGATCTCAAGATTCATGAGTTCTGGCCCCGCATCTGGCTCTGTGCTGACAGCTCAGAGCCTGGAGCCTGCTTTGGATTCTGTGTCTCCCTCTTTTTCTGCCCCTTCCGTGCTCACGGTCTGTCTCTCAAAAATGAATAAACGTTAAAAAAAATTATAGCAACAATTAGATACTACTACACCCTTAACAGGATGGTCAAATCTGGAAAGCTGACAATACTAAATGCTGACAAGGATGCAAAGCAACAGGAAATCTCATTCTGCTGGTTGGAAAGCAAAATGGTGCAGCCACTTTGGAAGACACTTCAGAGGTTTTTTGCTTAACAAAACTGAACATAACTCTTACCATACTATCTACCAGTTGTGCTCTTTGGTTTTTACCCAAAAGAGTTGAAAATGTATGTCAACACAAAATCCAGATGAAGATGTGTATAGTAGCTTTATTTTTAACTGCCAAAACTTAGAAGAAATCCAGATGTCCTTCAGTAGGGGAATGGATAAAGTGTGATATATCAGACAGTAGAATATTATTCAGCATTAAAAGTAAATAAACTATCAAGCCATGAAAAGACATGAAGGAACCTTAAATGCATATTACCAAGTGAAAAAAGCCACTATGAAAAGGCTATATATGGTATGATTTCCAGTATATGATATTCTGTAAAAGGCAAAACTATAAAAACTGAAAAATTCAATGGTTACCAAGGTTTGGTGAGATGAATAGGAGACAGAATGAATAGAAGAAGTACAGAGGATTCTTAGGGCAAAGAAAAACATGATACTGTAATGTTCAATGGACTTACATTTATACAAAACCATAGAATGTATAAAATCAAGAATGAACCTTAAGGTAACTATGAACTGTGTGTGATAATGACATGTCAATGTAGGTTCATTACTGTTACAAATGTACCCTCTTGTGGGTGATGTTGATAATGTGGAAGATTATGCATGTGTGGTGGGGCAGGGTGTATTTGCAAAATACCTGTAATTTTTTTTTCAATTTTGCTGCATACCTAAAATGGTTTTAAAAAATATTCCTTTAAAAAACACACCTATTTAATCTCTTATATTTCCAGAGGTCAGAAGTCTGAAATGTGTTTCATTATGGGGATAAAATCAAGGTGTTTTCAATACTGATTCCTTCTGGATATTCCAGGAGAGATTTGTTTCTTGACTTCTCTAGTTTCTAGAGACTACCCTCATTCCTTGCACTGTGGCTGAATCACTCCAACTCTGCCTCCGTCATCACGTTGCCTTCTTCTCTGACTCCAACTTTTCCTGCATCCATTTTATATAGACACTTATGATTACACTGGACCCACTAGGCTAGTACAGGATTATCTCCCCTATCTCAAGATCTTCCACTTAAACACATCTGCAAAGTCCTTCTTAATATAAGGTAACATTCACAGATTCCAGGGATTGAGACATTGGCATACTTGGGAACCCATTATTCTAAATACTAAAAACATTTTTTTAAAAAATTAACAAAATAAATAAAGCAATACTAAACAAATTTGTCCAAATGATTGAGCTTTGGCATCATATTTTCCAGACTGACTCTTCTTGCTTCATAGACAAGCATCTCTTTTTATGGTGTTCACATTTAATTCAAAATAAGTCACAAAGAAAGCAGTAGGAATTACTGCAATAGCAGATGGAAAATAGTGAAAAACTATGTTACATATCATGCATCCAGATAGGAACGGATGACAGTGGAAGTCTGCTCTGTTTTCAGGTTGCTGGTTCACTGCCCCTACTTGTGTGGTAAATCACTCGGCTCCCAAATGTTACATTGGGTTTTTGGAGGAGCCACATACAAATAAGAGTAAAATATAGTTGACTTCTGGCAACCTTATGGTAAATATGGTTGAGGTGAAATGAAATTGGAAGCATGGAATAACATTTAGGATGAGAACAGAGAGTAATTTGAACTGACTTCTGTAAATCAATCATATGAGGTAATTAATTTAGACTGTTTGTTTCTAATAGTTACGTAGCATTACGTCTTCATATGTGCTACTTCTGATTTTAAAGTCTGAGACGGCTGTAGAAATGTTTTTCTAAGACATTTTGGCAATATTTATTTTTTTAACTTAAACTCATGTGAGTTTAATTCACCATTAAAAATAATAATTCTTTTAGGTTTTATTGCTATAGGGAAATTTTCTAGGAGATTTGGAATGCATCCTCTAAGTTATTTTGTGACACCAACATTAAAATGTCAAAGTCATTGATAAAATGTCAATATCTGCATCAGCAATAAAGCTCCCTAAGATCAAATTTGAATTTAGAAAATTGATCAATGTTATATCTCCTTAATAACTTGAGATCCATATGCATTTACTTCCAGCTTTAAAAACTAAAATTGTATTACCCAACATGAATATTTTCTTTTTGTAAGATGAAATAATAAAAGCAGTCCTAGAATTATAGCTGTGGCTTCTTTATGAGATTAGACATGTAAGATAAAAATAAAAGGTTTTACAATACAGGATTTTTTATGGGGTTCCTGGGTCACTCAGTCAGTTAAGCATCTGACTTCGGCTCAGGTCACGATCTTGCAGTTCATGAGTGCAAACCCTGCATCTGGCTCTGTGCTGACAGCTCAGAGCCTGGTGCCTGCTTCAGGTTCTAGGTTTCCCTCTCTCTCTGCCCCTCCCCTGCTCACACTCTGTTTTTCTCTCTTTTAAAAATAAATAAATGTTAAAAAAATCTTAAAACATAAGATTCAGTTTTTTTCTCTTTAAAACATTCTGCTCCCATCAGAAAATAATATTTTTATTTCATATTTCTCTTATCAGCCCAGACTAATTATAGCAATATGCTCTACCCTATTATAGTAAATTACTGGAAGTAGCAGCTCTTCAATCTTTTCAACTTCTGTTTTTTGTTGGATGAACTCTCAAAGTTAAAGATCTATTACAAAAGTGGTCATATTATGTATGTATGTATGTATAAATGTATGTATGTATACACAAGTCAAACAAAGGGAAAAAGGTATTAATGGAGAAATAGTGTTAACTATTTTTGATACTAATGTCATTTGGATATGCTGATCCTCTCAAACATTAGAGGTGTAACACAGAGAAGAAAGAATACACAACAGATTTGACCCTTATTTCAATTTCATAAATTCATTAGCTATCATTTTCTGGTAAGTTACACATGGATGGTTGACTTGGGGGAGAAAAATCTAGGTTTGGAAATTAATATGACTGGGTCATCAAGTACTGCCTCTCACTATGTTACCCTAGCTAAGATTTCAAACATTTTTGGCACAAAGATGTAGAGAAAAGGGAACTCTCTTGCACTTTGGTGGGAATGTAAATTAGTACAGCCACTGTGGAAAACAGTATGGAGGTTCTTCAAAAAATTAAAAATAGAAATATCACACAATCTAATAATCCCACTAATGGGTATTTAACAAAGAAAACAAAAACATTAATTTGAAGAGATATATGCACCTGTATGTTTATTTCAGACTTATTTACAATAGCCAAGATATGAAATAAGTTTCCAGGACTAGAAATGAGTCTTAAAGAATGTGCCCTGATAACAAGGAGTTTTTGTTTTCTTTATTCTTTTATTATTATATCTTTATGAGAAGATAGATGTTTGCTGACCCTATTGTAGTAATCATTTCACAATATATATAAATCACACCATCACACTATATGCTTTAAACTTATTTAATGATGTATGTCAATTATTTCTCAATAGAACTTGGGGCGGGGGGAAGAATGTGGAGTTGTTATCTCATGGAATAGACAGGGTGTTTTAATTAAAAAAAAAGCAGAATGTGTAAATAAACCCTCTGTCTTCCATACAAGCTGTAACTATTATTTAAAATTTTCCTTCCATATTAAGTGTATTAAGGTAATATGTGCCTCTCAGTATGTCTACACATTGGACAAAATACAGGCATAAAGGTGCTTTCTAGTGGAAAACCCCATACAGAATAATTGGGAGAATCCCTATGAAATGACTTTTACTTTTGAATTCTTCCCAGCTATATTATATTTCATTCACCATCCTACCACAGCATTTTAATGTCACCCACTAAGTCTTGGTTTCTGCATCTGAAAAATAAGATTTGTTTGAATGGTGACAGCAGTTCCTCTAAGATTCAGTATCTTGTGAATCTACTTTAAATCCACAAAAGAGAGGTCCTGCACTTCTCTTTCCATGCAACAGGCTTTGTTTTTGGTCTCTTCTGAAGCATTCTAGGCAAGTGACATGACTATAATTGAACAACCCCCTAGGATGTATTTGAGTATGTGTCATTTGATTGCCCACAAGACAACTTTGATAACCGTTTTAAAACAGGCTGTTTCTTCCTTCCTTCCTTCCTTTGAAAGAGTAAGGAACCACAAGCAGGGGAGGGATGGAGTGGGAGGGAGAAAGAGAGAGAGAGAGAGAGAGAATATCTCAATCAAGCCCCTGCTTAGCCCAGAGCCCAAAGCAGGGCTCAATTTCACAGCCATAAAGTCATGACCTGAGCCAAAATCAAGAGCAAGACATTTAACCAACTGAGTCACCCAGGTGCCCCCAGGCTGTTTCTAGTCAATGGCCTTGTCCTCTATTTTCATCTTCCAGCAACTGCAAGGACATTTTTATGTCAATGAATTTTGTTGCATTCATGGCCCCACAAAATGGTTCTTTCAATTTATACAAGTGATTAGCAGAGCAAAGTCTGTATATCAACATCCTATATGATCTATTTAATTACCTATATGAGGAAGGAAGGAAAGAAAGAAGGATGAAAAAGGAAACGGGGGGAGGAAGAGGGAGGACTGATGAGCAAAGATGTGAGTTTAGCAAAAGTTGGTTTCATTTCTGAACGCTTGCATACATTTTAGAAGTAGCATCAGTTATATTGAATTTTAAATATTTAAATATGGCTCAACAGGAAACATTTATTAACACACCCCCTTAATATATCCCAACTTGGCTATTTTAACCATTAATTGATTTTTTGAAAGCTGTATTTGCATAGATTTGTTGAATCAACATATCTTAAGTCAAAATTAATAAGCTAAATGGATTCATTATATTTGGGCAAGGTCCAATTAAACATTTCTGGATGGGAGAATCTCTCCCCAAACTAATAGGATTTATAGAAAGATTTTAGCATTAATGTGTATTTTGGTCTATTTTCAATAAAGAGCTATAACTAGAATTCAGAGACCTAATACATGTATACCACTTTTATTTCTAATATACTATGATATGTTCAATTAGACAATAATGTAGCTTCTAACATCATCTTTAACCAACTCAATTAGTCTTCTTCCAATCCACTATTAAACATTTCTTAGACAATGGAAAAACAAAGCTTTTTTTGACAAAGCTTCAGGTTGAGTTGGAAAGATAATACAGATATGGAGTTTCATATATGGACAGAATGTTTTGCCTGTTAATCAAATATCTTGTAAATGGTTATTAATTCTTGACCAGGTATCCTCACTGCAGAATTATTCATTCTAATTTGCTCTGTTGTAACATAACACAAACTGCTTATATGCTCACATTAAAATACATTTGTAATTTATAAGCCAAATGCACACATCTTGATCCCACCCACCCAAGCATTGTTCAAGCTTAAATCATACAGATGTCTGTACTTTTTTCTCAATGTCCAAGAGCTTTACCAGTGAAGTGAGAGGCCCTGAGATCTGTCTTCATATCCAGAGTTCAAGACTATGCTAAGAATTTAAGAATGTGCATCATTTAATGTGGCAAAGCAATAGAGTTTCTTAGCCTCTTTGCTGTTTCAAATAAAGAGACATCTTTCAGTGTTTCTTCACAGACCATTTGTCATAAAAATAATAATAACTATACAGTCGAGAAGCTTGCAACAATTTTTCCAGGTGATCAAAATTAACATCTCCAGTGAGGGACAGATATTCCTCATGTGCTCTTAAAAGAAATACCCCAAGAAAGATACACTGCCACTGAGGTGCTATTATAGCTGGGAATTCACAACTTAAATGTAATTGTGAGGAAACATCAAATAAAAGTAAAATGAGGAGCATTCAAATAGTAGTAGTAGTAGTAGTAGTAGTAGTAGTAGTAGTAATAATAATAATAAACTACTATATCCTGCAAAAACTGTCAATGTCATAAAGACAAAAAATAGCGTTAGTTTTCAGTGTTAGTTGTCTACACTGAAAAAGCCTAAAGAGACGGGACAATTAATTCAGTATTTCACCTTTGACTGGCTCCTGTACTAAGGATTAAGAAACATTATAAAGAAACTTTTAATTAAAAAAATAAATTAGAATGATAAACTGGATAAAAGTATTGCATCAATCTTAAATTTACTGAGGGATAACTGCACTGTGTTAACATAAGAGAATATTCTTACTTATAAGAAATGTCCATGAAGGTGTTTATTGGTAAAGGATTGTGATAGATGCAAGTGACTCTCAAAAGGTTAAGTAAACACATACACACACACACACACACACACACACACACACCCCATGCAGGGAATCAGAAAGACTGAATGAGAGAGTTGAAGAATAAAAGAGAAATGGTAGAGCAAATGGGGCAAAATGTTAAGAATACATGAAACTGGGTAAAGGATTATCAGTGTTCTTTGTACTATTCTTATTCTTGCATCTTTTCTGTAATTTAAAAATCATTTAATAAAAAAATCTTTAAAAATTAAAAATAATAAAAATCTTAAGACTTATTTATTAAAGGCACACATAGGGCTTTGCTGAAATTTTTAAAATAATAATTAACGAAAAAGCCACTGAGCTGTTGAAACAGAACTCAGAATGAAATAAGAGATATTCTATATGTTCAAAATTATGCTTGAGAATTAAATATATGTCACAGGAAGTAATTGCACTTTCCTCACCAGCACCACTCCTCCACACACAAATCGCTAACCTCTTGTTAGAGATGAAGAAGGTAATATATGGAAAGTTTACCTAACTATCTACACAACTATGTTAAGATGAAGGCCAGAATTTAAAAACATTCTTTTGAGTAATTATAACTCATGATTTATACTCTTCAGAGTGATTTTTTTTCACTAAAATACAGTATACACACAGAAAAGTGCATAAATCATAAGTGTAAATCTCAGTTAATTTCTTTTAAGTGAATGGCCCATGTCATCAACCCCCAGATTAGAGATCAAAGGAATACTATCAGCTTCCCAGAAGCCTCCAGTCTCTCTCACCAAAGGAAACTACTACTCTGATTCATTGAAATTACTTTTGCTTGCCTTTGAACATGCTATAAATTATATCATGATACATCAACTCTTTTGTTTCTGTCTTCTTTGCTCAGCTTTTGTGAAATGTAATTATGGTGTTGTTTCTTGATGTAATTTATTCATTTTTGTTTTTGTGCAGTATTTCTTTGTGACTGTACCACCATATATCTATCTATTTTGTTGTTGATGGGTACTTTGATAGTTATAAGTAATACAGAGGGTTTTTCTGATAAACACATATATGTGTTTTGGTAAGGATCATGCCTAGGACTAGAGTAGGCAGGATAGTTAGCTTGGACAGATACTACTCAATGATTTTCCAAAGTGCATGTATCAATTTATACTCCCTCAGCAGAGGAAAGTTCTAGTTGCTCTAAAATCCTTATCCTTGCTGACACTTAGAACTGTCTCTCTTTTTCATTTTATTTTAGTTATATGAATAGGTATGTAGTGGGATTGCACTGAGATTTTATAGGTTATATAGATTATACATTTATATAGATTACATGTATATATTTTATAGATTATAGAAGGTTAAGTGCATTCTCATATATTAATTAACCATTTAGATATCCTGAGGTAATTTTTATTTTTTTTTAATTTTTTTTTCAACGTTTTTTATTTATTTTGGGACAGAGAGCGACAGAGCATGAACGGGGGAGGGGCAGAGAGAGAGGGAGACACAGAATCGGAAATAGGCTCCAGGCTCCGAGCCATCAGCCCAGAGCCCGACGCGGGGCTCAAACTCACGGAGCGCGAGATCGTGACCTGGCTGAAGTCTGACGCTTAACCGACTGCGCCACCCAGGCGCCCCTATCCTGAGGTAATTTTTAATGTTTCACCCATATTTTGTTTAATCTTTGTTTTACTGAGTAAGAAGAGTAGAACTCATATTATGTATATGAGTCTTTACAGAAATATGTATTGTAAGTATCTTCTATTATGTTGTTTTCCTTTTCTCTCCCTTAAAGATATAATTTTAATGAATACAAGAATGAATTAACTCTGATTTATCCATCTGTTCCTTTATGGCTACTGAATTTGTGTCCTATCATGTGCCAATTCCCAAGATCATGAAATATCCTCCCTTTTTTTTTCCTTCTAAAATTGGTAATTCTTTTACCTCTAGGTCTATAGGCCACATGTAAATGGTTTTGGGAAATGGTGTGAAGTAAGGGAATGATTTCTCAGAACTGAATCCATTTTTACTCATTTTACTATTAGGACCCCATCTGATTTCTCCTCTGCATCAGTCTGTCCTATTAACATATTTCTTTCCAGCCTGGGTCATAGTGCAGCACAGGTCAAGCTTATCAAAATCCTTTGAATATCAAGGGGTAGAAAATGTGAAGCATAGCAAAAATGACACCTCCCTGCCTACGCCTAAAGTATAGAAAGAAAGTGTTATAGCCTCTGGGTTGGGGCAATATTGTCTCCAAGACAAATTTAAACTTTGGACATAAAGTTAGTTTGAACCAAGGAATATAAATATGCATTGAATCAGATAGCAAGCCTGGGAGCTGAATAATGAGGTCAGAAAGAGGTTTGCAACAATAATGAGAATATAAATTCAAGAAATGCAGACTATTTGAAGGCAGTACTTGAGGCCCTCTCGGTGACTTTTGTGTAGAGTTTAATTTGACATAGTTATCTTTCATTCCAAGCATGGGTGTTACTCTGATATGGTTGGTTAGGCTTGTAATCAGACAAATTCCTGTGCTAAAATGGACAGTTACTCTTCCTCCTTTATTGAAAATTTTGCAGTCTGTTCATTTACTGTCTACTTACACAGCATGCCTTCATCTAATAATTAATAGTTTCAGCTTTAAATTTTGCCTTTCTTAATACAATTAACATTACATTACTCCCTTCTTATTCAAATAATCCAAGTTCTTTATGCATGGACACAACATCTATTTATCTTTTCACTTAATGCACAGCCCCACAGACTCCAAATTCATGACTTCTCTAGAGTTTTAAATGAAGGTAAAAGTATGAGTATAGGTAAACGGAGTTGCCTTTTACCACCTCAACTCCCCTAAGCTCAAAGCAAGGATTCTTTTTCCCTGATTTTTTTTAGCCTCTTGAGTTCTTCTAAGGAGTCTCTTTATTAAATATTTTACATCCTTATTTCACTTCACTGCTGCCTGAAAGCCAGAAGGAGCTCATAATCACATAAATGATTTTGGAGTAACATTAAATATCTACAAACTCTTCTTTTTTATCAAAAGTTGTTTAAACCAATGAACTCGTTCTGGTGATATTAAAATACAACTTAAAGGGGCTCCTGGGTGGCTCAGTCGGTTAAGGTGCCAACTTCAGCTCAGGTCATGATCTCACAGCTCCTGCGTTCAAGCCCTGCTTTAGGCTCTGTGCTGACAGCTCAGAGCCTGGAGCCTGCTTCCAATTCTGTGTCTTCCCCCCTACCTCTCCCCTGCTTGTGCTCTGTCTCTGTCTCTCAAAAATAAACGTTACAAAAAAACATCTAAATACAACTTAAACACAAGACTTAAGCCTGTGTGAAAGCTCATATTTAGAGTGCTTTGAACTTCAAAATAAGCCTAAGCTCTGAAATAGTTTCTGCTCTTGGCCAGCAATAAACGTGTTAATTATTTATTTACTTAACTTATTTAGCAATATTTATGCAGCACATATATACCATGTTCTTGACTAGGGATTTTACAAATTAACTAATTAAATCTCCTTAATAAATTAGCCTATGAAGTAGATACTTTTATGATTCACATTTTATAAACAAGGGAACTGAACTGATAGTAAGTCAAAAATTAAATAACTTTGCCCTTGGTTGTGCATGTGGA
Organism: Puma concolor; assembly: GCF_028749965.1. NCBI lineage: Eukaryota > Metazoa > Chordata > Mammalia > Carnivora > Felidae > Puma > Puma concolor. The sequence continues at coordinate 43,585,567 of NC_141669.1, forward strand.
AAATGGTGTTCTGACCCAGAAAGTCTGCCTCCACAGTTCATGCCCTTAAACGGCTAGACTGATTTTAAAGAGGTCCATATTGCAGATTAAGGGACTCACTCTTCAAATAGACTTCATCCTTGCCTTGCTTTGACCTTTGGTGCCTTTTCTCTAATTTTAGGTCCAATTTTGTTTGAAAAGATTTATTTTTGCCTTGCTCCCTCTGATTGTTCTGACCCATTCTATAATCTATCCTAGAAACTGAGTCTTACATTGTCTTTTTTTGTTTTTTTTTCTACTGTCCCAATTAGGAAATTTAAAGACTTCTGTTTTCAGGTCATTCTTGTTTCCTCCTTTCTCTTTCCCAAAATACTAATTCACACATAGATGATCCTTCCTATGCTTACACTTCTCTGATCCTTGAACTCATCTTCAATAATCATATCATCCACGCTGCTTCAGATATAGCCCTGCACTTGGCATTATCAATACTAAAAATTGATTTGTCACCTTAATTTTATACTTTCTATTCTGTCACTAGTGTCACTCTTATTTTTACCTTCTACTTTTAGGATCCTGATATCAACAACCCATGACTCCATCTGAATGATTTTTATAGTCCCTCATGTCCTTGATGTCCTCAATTTCATCTTTTATTAGCTCAAAATCCATGATAAATCAGATTAATCACTCCATTACCTGTACCTTGAACATTTTTCCCCTCGCAACAAATCCAACTTTCTTGCCAAAACCACATTTTTTATTAAATCCAGGAGGTTTTTACTCCATTCTTGTACCAAGATAGATACATGTGCAGAGGAAGAAAAAACAAAAACAAAACACCTTGATTGGTCTCACTTCAAATTCAAGACCATAAGCCACAAGATGGTGCTTTATTGCTACCACATGTTCATATTATATGTATCCAGTTCCTTTACTCTCCCACATATATGAATATGTGTATATGTGTGTGTATGTATATATGTAATTAACCCCAGAAAAAGTTCATAATATATTGTTAAATGAAGAAAGCAGGCCACTCAGCTAAATAAGCAATTGTATTTGATGGGGGGGGCTGTCATTTTCCTTGGTGTAAGAAATAAAGTTATTTTACCTTCTGCTTTCCTGAGTTTCCTTTTTGTTTAAGACATATACAGCAATTATTTGTTAATAATGTGCACATAAAGAGATATATTTTAAAAGAAGTAACCAAATATCTCAAACTACTGATAATAAAATATGTAGAACTAAAGAAAATCACCCAAAGATTACCACTCTCAGAAACTGAATGGCTTGAGAGAAATAAAAATCTCAAAAGAATATTACAAATCTCTTGCCTATTAAAAAGATCCACAAACTCTACAGGGGGGTATTTACTAAATATCAACTGGTGTCTCTGCTTACTAGGCAAGTACCACAGTTAACTGCAGCCTGCATCTCAGCTCTACCCTCTATAATGTAAGAGGTAACTGCTTACTCGGATTAGAGGGGTTTTGACAGAAACAGTAAATCATTTAATGTTGCTCTGATCTGAAAAATACAAAGGGAAAATGTTAAAACAGGATAAAACAGAGACTTTCAGTCAATGGGCTCTCATCTTATCCTCATGACTTTAAATTAGCCCCCAAAGACTTCTTCCTGCTTCTCTAGACCTTTAAATTCTGAAAAAAAAATCAAGATTTATGAATGTGTTCATGTCTAATAATGAGGCATAATTTTCTCCTGAAACATTCCTTCAAGTTTTATCAAAGATTTGCAATGACCATTTTGATCATGTTTCTCTTTCTTCTCCCTTTTTTCTCTATATACTCCCTGAATTCTAAAAACACTATTGTGTTTTGTTTTGTTTTGTTTTGCCATGGAGAAAGCAATCCAATAGCTATGCGCACGTGTGCGCACACACACACACACACACACACGATAAAACACTGGACTCATACTATTATGTTTTAGAAATATTTGTATTTTAAAGAAGTTATAGAAATTCTAAAGTGGGGAAAAACTTGAAATTTCAGTTACTGTGGATCAAAGCTCTATCTTCCAAGTATAAGTTTATGTTCTGAGCATTTTGCTTCTTAATATCAACAAGAGGTTGAGAACTGTAGATTTTTGGTAATCCAGAAATGAAATGTTCTGTATCCAATGCGTCTATTTGTTTACTTCATTGTAGAATAAGCTGAATCAAAGTTATTACATCTTATTTGTAAACTACCACAGTTTGAACCATGTGAACTTCAATGTTCTTAAGATGTTTTCATTTGAAGTTGACTTATCCCCACACTATCTCTCCTTATATTATACCTCAAATAGGGTAGCCAATCATTCTGGTTTCTTAGGGTGTTCCAGGAACATGGGAATCTCAATGTTAAAACAGAAAGTCTCAGGCAAAAGGAGACAGTCCCAGGTAAACTGGGATAAATTAGATACCCTTATTTTCTGCTTGGAATAATATATCTGAATACATGGTTAGTCTATTAGCTTTAAAGGCCACACAAAGACAGTAATAAAGAAGAAAACAATAATGAAGGCAATTCTGCCTGGGGCTACTCTCTGACACAGCCCCAACAAAGGGCATTATTTGATGATCTTCTTTATTGGGATATTTTGTTCTCCACCAAAAAAAAAAAAAAAAAAATCAGAAGTTTGGGAATCATTTCTCATATCCCTAGTTGCTTGCTCTGGATTTTTCTCTGAGGATTTATACCAACCTTTTCTGAATCTGTACTTTTAATGTACACCTCAGCTGATCATGTGATATTGCAGGACAAAATAAATAATCAAGAGTCTATGCTTTGGAGACACACAGACCTGGGAATGAATCCTGGAACAGCCATTTTCAAATATGACTCTAGATAAGTGATTCCACCTACTAAAACTTTAGTTCTCTCCCCTTTTAATTTGTTTTTCTATGAGAAGACAGAAAAGCATATAAAATTCCTAAAACATGAGGGGTTCCTAGTAAAAGGCAACTTTCATTACAAAGTTGGTTTTTATTACATAAATTAAATTTTAAAAAATAATGGCCAAATTTATATTATTTATTTATAGCTTCAAGGTGTACACATAACGATTCATCTCAGATTTAATGAAGACATCAGGGCTTCCCATTTTAATGTAAAAATTTAACAATGCAGACTTAGGTGTCAAAGGGAGACAACTGTGGCAAAGCAGTGGGCTTGCCATTCATAAGCCTTATAAAGTGCCTATCCGCAAAAAGGTTTGTGTAATTATATAGGTCAAGTAGTCCTAGGGTCATGAAGTCACTTTTAGAAACTGTGACTCACAAAAGTGATTCCCAATGATGGATGGCATTGGAATAATTGTTTTGCCAATTTTCATGTCTATCACTCACACCATCTTTGGCTTGTTTCATAAATCTTCTCTTTAATTCCCCTAATTTGACCCACTGGTTGATCTACTTTCCTGGCTTCCAACCTTCTTACCTCAATTAATTCGTTTTCCCTCCTGACCCAGTATTACTTTGACACCATGGTGATGGATTAGCCTAGTGATAGCCAAATGCCCCCGTTTTAGCCTCGTTGATCTCTCTCTCTCTGTCTCATTTTCTCTCTTCGTCTCTCATACACACACATACACATGCACACGTGCACTTTTTAGTGCCCTCATAGATAATACTGACCAAGCTTGGCCTGGTCCCTAGACTATTCAGGAACAAAGTTATCTTAATGACTGCTTCATTTCAGCTTTCTCTATGTCTTTCTAAATATATCTCATTGTTATAGTCCCACCTCACTATTTCCTGGCAATCTACCCCAACAAGAATGTATATCACATTTAAACTGCTATTAAAGAGAGTATTTAAAATATTAAATCACTGCATTGTTAATTAGGTACTTCTTCTACGCCTGTAAGTATTCATAGTGCTAAAGATTCTAAATTATATAGGCTACAGTTAATTTGAAATACGACTTATAGTCATGATCTTTCATGACCAAAATCACTAAAACTTTTTGCAATAGCTTTAAACCCTATAAGATGAATTACTTTATGATCAATTTTAATCACAGAAAAAGAAACCCATCGTGTTCATCTTGTGACCTACAGTCTTAATGTTGAAACAGTTTCTAATATTGTCCTGAAGCAACTCATTCATTTCCCAACATAATGTTCTTAGTCATGAAAAGAATGTGTTGGCAGAAGATGTACAATGGTCTGCAATTCAACTGACTCTCTTCAATTTCACTTTTGAAAACCATTCACTTTTGGCTGTGAGCTATTTTGTGTACGAAGACCCTGATTGCTCAATTAACATGCACTCTTAGCCAATTTAGCCCTGAGCACTTTTCAATAATTCATAATTCCTTAAATGTGCAAATCCCTTGTCTATGTTTAAGAGGGTAATTTGTGACTATGACTACATTAAAATCACACATTTGCTTATTACAGAAAAACTTTCAAACAACATGTCTCATTATGATCAACTGAAAATTATTATTTTTTAATTTGGAATAATTGTTTCACAAATAATAGTTGCTCCTTTAAACTTACTGTGATGATATTTGTTAAAGTATCTATCTTCTTACGTTGCACAGCAGGAAATGAGACCAATGAATAGCAGTTATCGTATTACTTAATACAGTCATGTTCATATAAGCAATGGTTTAGGGGTGAATGAATAATAGAGAAGGATGGATAATTTATTGTATCAAACAATCAGTTTTTCAGAAAAGAAGTTCGAAACTCTTAGGGTAAAATGGTGAGAAGTGGAGCTGCTGCCTACTTATCTTCCCTATTTGAAGATTTCCTTAAGAATATAAAAGATCTAATAAAAAATTCCAAGCTAAACATTAAGGCAATTGCAAAGTACATCAAAGATTTTTTTTTTAATTTTTTCCTCTTCAACTTTTCTGTATAATCTTTTGTGAAATTCTGTCCAGACTTTGTAGTTGCTTTTATACTAAATTATATGCATATAAGCCAGCCAATGCTTTTTCAATATTATTAATTTCTCCTTAACTTCTCGATTAATATGGAGGATTAATTTGTGGCTAGGACTCCTATTTCTATCAGAGAACAGCAATGCTTAAAAAAGCTAATAACATGTGACTATAAACATTTAAATTTTAATATAACTTAATCTATTCTGAAAATAAAATATAAATAATAGATTGCAATTAAATATTGGCAATGCATATGGCCAATAATTAGTGAATGATTGTAAGTTTAATAAAGAGATTGGGAAATTCATTAGGAAAAAAAAGACCAAAAAAGCACAATAGAAAAATAGGCAGAAAAGATATAAACAGGCAGTCACTAACGTAAAGAGAAAAATAACCACTAAAAGCTGTGCAAATTGTCTAGAAGCTAGGGAAATGCAAACTGAATTAAAAGTCAGATGCCACTACCCATTATCTTATTGGCCAAAAATAATAATAAAAGCAGTAATAGGTTCATTGTTTCTGGAGACTAGAGAGGAAAAAACTATATTTTCATTCAGTGCTAGTAAAATTCACATTAAGTATATTTTTAAAACTCTGTATTACATTATGGGCATAACTATTAGAATAGTTTTTACTTTGGGGAATTCCATAGGAAAAAAAAAAGAATGTAATAAGCATGTAGACCCTAGCACTGTCGAAGGGGGAGAACTCTAAAAACCTGAATGTTAAACATCAACAAGGGAAACAATAAATTGTGCTAGAGCCAACCATGAATTACCACATAATCATTAAAACTAGTGAGTTAGAGCTTTAGCAGTTAACTGAAAGAGATTTCTAGAATCATGTTTGAGCCAAAAAATAGCATTATAACATATTATGAATAATACTAACAAGATTGTCATGGAAAATTATGTTTTATTTCTGAGTATGTGGAAGTTGTGAATGTGGAAGTTCAAGAGATAGGAGAGAAGGAAGAGAGATGTAAGAATTAATAAATAAAAAATAATAAACATTGTAGTGCTTGAAATAAAAAGATCATGAGTAATGTGACCTTATTCATGTGAAGTTATACATTTGACTATGTACTGGTGCATATACATACGCATTAAAGAATGAGTAGCGGATAAATGATACCCATGTTTATCTCGATCACTGAAATTTCCAGTGAAGTTTTACTTTCTTCCTTAATTTTCTGCATTGTTTTGAACTTTTATTATGATTAACATGTATCATTCATAGAATGAGAAAAAAATTGGAGTGCCTGGGTAGCTCAGTAGGTTAAGCATCTGACTATTAATTTCAGCTCAGGTCATGATCTCATGAACCGTGAGTGAGATGGAGCCCCACGTGGGGCTCTGCACTGACAACATGGAGCCTACTTGGGATTCTCTCTCTATTTCTCTCTCTCTTTTTCTCTCTCTCCCTTCACCCCACCCACTCTCAAAATACACTTTAAAAAATAGCTATTTTAATTTTATGAAAATATTGTTTGTTTCAAAGGCAACACTTCTTTTTGAATAACTGTGTTTGATTTGATCACAAAGGATGCATTCGGCAATTAGATGTGCAAACATAATTATATACATGTAGAAACTATACCAAAATCTTAGTCTGACTCATAATTGTCTTTTTTTTTCTTTAAATGATGGTGAAGAGCTGAGTGCCCTCCAGAATGAAGAACAAGTCACTTCCATTTAACATCTCTTCCCTTAAAGATCAGCTACTTAACTTGATGTTTGATGTTCTGAGCAATATGCATACCTATGTAGTACTTTGGACTTGTAAGTTTATGTATATATTTTTTTCTTTGAGCTTAATTGAGACCAAAAACTGAGGAATTTGGCCAAACCCAAATTAGATAATTTAGTTCATTTTCATTTGAAAGTTAGTTCCCTTCCTGGCTGGAGTGCAAATTCCTGAGAATAGTAAACAGGTCTAAAGCAGCACTTAAGGAAAATGCCTTTTTAAAGAACAGAAAGAACAGTCTGGCAAGCCGGTTCATTTTTCCAAAAGGATCCTATGGAACCTAAGGAGTGATTAATTTGAAGGAGTAAGCAAAAATGTCCAGAGAGCAATTGTAGCCCCTTCGATTTTCTCAGCATTTTTCTTTTCTTATTGGTCTGAAGTCATTTTCACCTAAGGCAATAATAGTCATATTTCTTCCCATTCTTGGTGCCGGATACTGGGGCAGGTATTTGGTATTTGGTAGACATTAAATATACATCTATCATACGGAGTTATTTAGCTGAATTCATCCTTTGTTTCTGTAGGTTCTATTGTTTTAAAATACACGAGGATATCTGTTTCCAATTATTTTGTTAAATGTCACCATTTTGCTATCCTTGGGTTTGGATCAGGATAGGTTATATATATGGCAAACATATGGAGTGTATATGGAAATTTGAATGAGACAAATAGGCAGGCACAACACTGTTCTCTTTTCCACCATCAAATAAGATATATTTGGCATATGGTGGACACCTCACATAGAATCATTTTCAATAACTTTGGGAAGTTCAAACAGATGGTAATTTTGATATTAAAGGGTAGTAGAACATGCCATTCCCACATCTGCCACTCTAGAATACTGTTTCGAGTTAAAGGCACGTAAAAAACAGCAAATGCAAGAAAAACACTCTGACCTTCCTTCTTTTTCTTAAAAGCAGATGAAATTCCTATGTGAAAAACATCCATCCTATAGCAGAAGGAAAGTAACATTCTTATCATCAAGTATGAGCAGTTAAGACCGAGAGAATTCTGTACAAACAGACCCTTTGTGAAATGATTCTTATTTTTTGTCAATGCCCCCACATAGTTCAGTTATTTTTCCATAATTGCCTGTCTCTCTTCAATCTAATGAAAAAGCCTATAGGTTTCACCATTCCTGGGGTCCTCCTTTCTTTATGAGGGCTCCTGTGTCATGAACATCGTATAAGAATGTGTATATTTTCTGTTTATCTGTCTTATGTCAGTTTAATTCTCAGACCCAAATGAAAACTGCAAAGAGGGAAGAGGTAAAATTGTGCTTCCCCTACAATATCATAATGGAAATTGTGATAACCTGAATTTAAATCCAGCTACTTTTGGATAATGTCAGATGAAACAGGTGTGCCAATATTCCTTGAAAATAAATGGGTGCACCATAATTCAACACTAGCATTTGTGTTATCTAAATAGTTTTGTGCAGAAGAACCAACTCCAATTCCCAGTGTCAATCAGTTCTCTTTTCTAAGGCTTTAATGAAGATGTTAAATAACACCTGACTTCATAGCAACCCCAGCAGCACTGATTCCGCCTCATATTCTTTGACATTTTATCATGGTGATTGATTTATTCATTGCCCTCTAGTCTTTTTCTGTAGCCTGGCAAGTTATTTTTCCCGCTTCAACAACATGTTCCAAATAAGCCCTTTCAAATTAATTTGTGGAAATCAAATTTCATGAAACATGTTTACTAAAGGTCACATATATAAAATGTTCTAGAATTCTTTCCTCTACTAATTTGGACTTCTACTGAGAAAAACTGGGTTATGATGATTTCTGCATAAAACAGACATGTGGCTTGTTGCTACACATTTAACTAGGCTCTATTTTACTATCTTCCAAATATTAGAACATCATATATACTAAAAGCTAATTTCAAAACATGTCATGTCCTTGGGGTTTTATGAAAATCTACCTTATATTTACTCTATTACCTGTGATATTAATAATATATGTAAATTTTCCAAGTAAATTTGGAAAGTCACCTAATGTGTTTTTTTTCATTTAAAATGGAAAAGAGGGGGCGCCTGGGTGGCTCAGTCGGTTAAGCGGCTGACCTCGGCTCAGGTCATGATCTCGCGGTCCGTGAGTTCGAGCCCCACGTCGGGCTCTGTGCTGATAGCTCAGAGCCTGGAGCCTGTTTCAGATTCTGTTTTTTCCCCTCTCTGACCCTCCCCCGTTCATGCTCTGTCTCTCTCTGTCTCAAAAATAAATAAACGTTAAAAAAATTAAAAAAATAAATAAAAAATAAAATGGAAAAGAGTGGATCATCTAAAGGTCACACTTAATATACCTGTCATTGCAGTTTGAATGCATTGTTTTTGTTTTTTTGTTTTAGATTCATTTGCTTTAATAATTCAAGGAAGATGTACTTGTTGGCCATCCAGAGGTGCCCTAGGTAAAGAGACACTGTCATTTGTTGGATTTCTCTATGTGTATAGTTTTTTTAGGACTTGAAGGAAAACTACACTTGTTAGATGTATCAGTCCCTTAGGTTAAACAAACAAACAAACAAACACATCTGAAGGACAATGTCAATTATATATAAAAAATACATATTATATGGGAGGTAGGTTTTGGAATGACTTCATCACCACTTACTTACTTTATTACCCACCCCCCCATTAATGCAGAAGATAACTTATTGGAGTTTAATTCAAAATTCAACAAGTAGACAGTAGGCTCTCAGTGTGAGCAGGTTTACTTTCAGAAACAAAATGCCTGGATAGGAAAATCAAGCACACTGATTTTGGGAAAAGGTAAGCTTGAGTTAGAGTATTGTTCAGGGATTCCTAGGTAGCCAGATGACAGATGGACTGCAACCAGGAAATAACAGAGACCTGGAAGTGGATGACAGGGTGGTTACTATGTAATTTTCTGTAAGGTTGATCAGAGCTTGTTTAACATAGCATAAAGCGAAGGGAAGTCAAGCCGAACATCAGGAGAGGCAGTGATATGGGTGCAAAAAAACGCAGATTTTAATATGAGGATCTAACTTTGACTCCCAAATTTACCATATATATTACTCACGACACTTGGCCATTCTGTTTGACTCCCAAATTTACCATATATATTACTCACGACACTTGGCCATTCTGAGCTTCCCTTCTTCAAAAGAAACAGAGAGATGGTAAAATCTCACTCACAAGGTGAGAATGAAGATTAAGTTGAACAGTACACATGAAAAGTTCATGTAACTGATGCTAGTTCCTTAGAGCAAATGCAAATGTTGATTATAATCATATTTGCCTGAATAATTTAAGAAAAGGGCCGTTATTCTTTTTTTACAATATCTGGAATAAGCTTCTTCTTGAATTACTCAAGATAGATATATAGACAGATGTGTGTGTATATTTATGTTTTTCTCAATTCAAATATAAGTATATAATAGCTTAAAAACTGGCTTTAAGATTTGCATATAATTTTCTTTAACCCTCTTTCCATAGCTAGTGGCTTTCCAGAAAACCCCAGAGACTTGCATTCCCTGATTTTCATTTAACTCTTTTTGCTGACCTGCCATTCACACTTGAGTTTTACTTCCAGCACCCAGACCAAGTTTGGACCATTGATCCAAAAGCACCTCAAAAGCACCGACTCAGCAAGGAGTGAGTAGTGTGTAGTGCGTTTGACTGAAATTGGGCTGCATTTAAAATCTACTTTAAAATTTTAACATTGGATATATGTGTTCTTCAAAATCTTTCAGCTATTGCTAGGATGATAATTTCTCTTTGAGCAAATTTTTCTCTAACAACTCTTAACCTACCACCACTCTAGCATGTGGCTTGATTCCCTTACATCTCCCTTCAAGAGAAAAAGAAATGTCTTAGGATCTCATGCCTTAGCATCTCATGTTTACCACTGAACCATGGCTTAGGATCTCATATTTACCATTGAAACTGGCACCATCACCACCAACAAGACTGCACCAGGAAATATGTATATGAATTACTTGAGCTAATGGTACTTTAGTTAGTTGTGAGTATAAATATCCTTTATTTAACTTTGCTACTTAAAATTAATAATCATGTGTTTTATGTACAAGACTGATAATACTTGCTTTGATCCTTGTTCTTTACTCTTCACAAATTTGTTAATTCTTGAGAAATAAAATATTAATCATGTTGTTTTATCTATATCCAGTTCATCTCCTCTGAATATTTTCAATATTCAAAGTCACCTCCAAGGATAATAATGAATGCCCTTTAAGAGTTAGTCAAAGAGGAGTGCCTGAGTGGCTCTGTTGGTTAAGTGTCTGATTTTGGCTCAGGTCATGATCTCATGGTTTGTGAGTTCAACCCTACATCAGACACTGTGCTGATAGCTCAGAGCCTGGAGCCTGCTTCAGATTCTGTCTCTGTCTCTGTCTCTCTCTCTCTCTCTCTCCACCCCTCCCCAACTTGTGCTCTATCTCTCAAAAATAAAATAAACATTAAAAAAATTTAATTAAAAAATAGTCAAATGAATTGGCCTTAGTGTATAGAATCCCTAGAAAAGGTCCTCTAAGAATCTGAAAATCAAGTTCAGTCACTTTATATAACAGTATATTAGAGCCATCTTACTACAAGTAGGCATTTGTTTTCTTGTTTGTTTCTTGCTCTTGTTAGTTTCATAATCTTATGATTATAACTTCTGATCATAAAGAACTTTTCTTCTTCATAAAATTCTTTCACCAGTATATAGTTATTGTCTTGCTACTTGCTTTTCTTAGGCTAAAAATTTATGGTACAGTGGTTTTAGTTATGTCCTTTATTGTTTTCTCTGTGTACATATTTATAAAGTTGATATATGCAATGATTGCTATTTTTATCATACTAAATTCATATCTCAATCTATCATCTATCTCTATATTTATGTATTTTGTTATAAAGCGGGCACAAGTTTACTGAATTCCTACTGTAACCATCAATAATAAGTTGGTTTATTTAAATAACTTTGAGACATAGTGCTATGTGAGCTCGAAAATACACTGTTTTCATACTCACCCGAACTAACTTTCCTCTTTGCACCTTAGTGTAATGAGTAGTAAAAAGAGCTTTGTGGTCCTACCTCAGTTCCTGCCTTAATCATTGACGAGCCATATAACTTTTGACAGTTTACTTAATCCAACAAAGTTCAAAATCATAATATCTACATTGAAGACTTGAGGTTGTGGGGCACCTGGTGCTGACAACTTAGTTTCCGTTGCATGCTTTCTTATCCATCCTTACTCCTTGACCTCATTTGGCTCTTCCTTTCCTTTCCCTACCACGTTTTCAACTTCTGAGAATTTTCTCAAGATCACTCCTTCTATATAGTCTACTTTGATAACCCAAACCATCTGAAAAATGCTTGCTGAAACTCATGCTCTGCCTAAATCTTGATTCCAAAATAGGATTTAGTGTCTTCATTGTTCCATATGTGTGAATTCCTTCTTCACAGTAAGATATATTTACTCACTAAAGTCAGATAATCTGTTGATACAGGCTTGTCATAGATGTCTTTACAATGGTAAACTTACGTAAAGGGAAATATGTTAACATATTAAAAATATTACAGTAAGTGTTTTTCCTTGTTTTTGATTGTACTTATAATGAAAGTATGCCAGAATGGCATCACTCAATGTTACACGATGAAACTCATTAATACTGCTCACCAAAAAGTTGTGTCAGATCACTGGCCCAAGTATATGGAATGTTTCTTAAATCTGAAACAGCTTTGCAAATACATATCATTTTGTTCATCAGACTGACTTGAGAAAAATAAATTATGTCATAGGGCATATGTCTTCCCCAAATTAAAGGACAGCTCAATGTACTGGATAGCAATAATCATAAACCTTGTAGATTTTGAAGTATTATATGATCCCTTGAAATTATGGCGGTCTTGTCCACCACCTGCCAGTCAAATACCTATATCATGACATATGGTAAACTCCAGAGACAAAATAAACGTGATAATTGAGATAATTACTTCAACGTTTCTCTTACACAAAAGCATGACAAAATTACTATTGCAAAAATTAAACTTGTTAAGCCTGAACTTGAACCATTGACTTTGAGTACTTAAACGAACCAGTTCCGCAGTTCAAGTCTATGCAGCATCACACAGATAATTTTATATGCAAAGACATGATAAATTTCGATCATTATTGGGATAAACTATCCCAATTACTTAATGTTTCTTCCTCACCATTCAATTATTATCATTATTATTATTTTCCACTGGCACAAAGTAAAATTTACTAAAATGCAACCTGGATCATGTTTAAATTCCTAGGGAACGACTTGCTGCCTAACTAACCCTTATAAGTAATTATCTCCAAAGTTTTTGCAACTTACCTTTATAAACATAACTCCCATCTTAATTTATACCAAACAGACCAGTCTTGCTCTGAACACTCACAACATTCTGTATCTTTCCTTTTTCTACAATTTTAAACCACAGAATATACACTGCATTAGTTAGGTCTGAATGAGTATCTTCTCTAGTAAATAGCAGGTTCCTTAGTATTTATGTTCTTCAATACAATGGCCAAAAGCAAGCCTTACATAAGGAAAGTCTAGGTGTGGTCCAGGCTTTAAGCTAACAAGTGTTTCATTCACAGATTCCAGGTGTTTCTAGGAGCTATTTGCTTATACTGATCAACAATAGAATCTGTTGTTGTTGTGTGTTACTTCAGGAGTGAAAAAACCACAGTAAAGTTTGACAGAGAGAGTGCAACTGTCTTGAGAAATGAAGAAGATAGCAAACATCTTGTGAGATCAGAAAGCAGTTGTTCAAGAGCGCGAGAACATACAAATGCTCAAAGGCAATTGCTGTTTGCTGAAAGCTGAGTTTCAGTGTTCTAAGGTAGAAACAAAATGTAAGGAAACCATGGTGGATTCTGCCCCTCTACCCATAGGAAGACCAGACTCTGTGGAAAACCAGAATTTTGATTTAAAATGACTATTTTCCCAAGTTGAACCTCTGTTCTAGTCAGCTGTTCTCCCCTACTTCCCACAAAAAGCACATATTTCTACACTTTTATTAATTTTCACTTTTCTTTGGAATCTCATCTCTGTCCCTTCCTACAATCAAATGTCATTCATACTTCAGGCTCAGCTCCAGCCTGAACTTTATAACAAGCTTTCCTTTAAAATCTTTTTCAGCTTATAATCATCAACCCTTATTCATTATTGTTTCAAGAATATTCTATTTAATTGCATTGGTCTTTGAATTGTTCATTTTGAACAGGTTCCATGTTTCTCTCCAGTTAGGCCTTCAGATAACCTAGAGAATGGTTTTGCTATCACAGAGCTCATGTGGTAAGTCAGTGCTCCATAATGCTTCAGATAGAGTGCAAAACCTACATTAAATTGTCCTTGTTGAACCCTGGATCCATGAAATGCTAGCCTGCAATATGAAGCTGGACAGGGTTTTATTCTTTCTGCACCTCATCTGCACAGTGAAGATAATGTTACCTTACTTGTAGGTTTCTGCAAATATTGCATAAGTTATTCCAGATAAACATTTAAACAATGCTTGGCATATAGTAAGAAAGGTCTAAATGTTAGCTATTCTAATTAAATATTGATTTTGCATATATTATTTTACCTATAAACAAAGTTAACTGCTGTCATTGCACACAGAGGGAAAAATACATGCTGTGCAAGAACTTACATAACTGAAGGGACAACCTAAAGAATCACAAATTCTGGAAAAGAATGTGTGGCTTACTTTTTACATTTGTTAACAGTACAAAGAAGTTTGTAGTGTAAAGAGGAGATCAGACAGAATGGGCTCAAGTATCAGCTTTGTTAATGACTTTTTGCCCAGAGAAGCAACCTGTGGAGAATTTCAGTAATACACAGAAGTAAATGGATTAGTACAATAACTCCCATCTACCAAATTGAACTCATGTTTAACTTCTGTTTAGCTTTTTTGTCTGTGAAATAATACCCATCATGGAAAGTGCTAGATAATAGTACATTAAAAATTAGAGGACTACAACCTGGGTAAAAAAGGGGCCAAAGACCTTATAGGTGCAACCCAAAGAAGATAAACAGATGAAAAATAAGGATATGAAAAGATGTTCCACATCAAATGTCATCAAGCAAATGCAAATTAAAACAGCAATGAGATATTACTACATACTTAACAGAATAGCTAAAATCCAGAACACTGAATACATCAAATGTTAGCAAGGATGTAGAGCAACAGAAATCCTTATTTATTACTAGTGGGAATGTAGAATGGTAGAGCCACTTTGGAAGATGGTTTGGCATTTTCTTACAAAATTAAAGATACACTTATATGATCAAACAAATATTCTTCTTTGTATTTACTCAAAGGAATGGAAAATTTATGTCCATACAGAAACCTGCACACGGATATTTATGGTGGCTTTATTTGTAACTGCTAAAACTTGGAAGAAGCTAAGATGTCCTGCAGAAAGTGAACATGCAAATAAAGTGTAATATATCCAGACAAAGGAATATTATTCATTGCTAAAAAGAAATGAGTAATCAAGTCTTGAAAAGAGATGGAAGCACCATAAATGCACATTACTAAGTGATCAAAACCAATATAAAAAAGCTACATACTACATGGTTCCAACTATGTGACATTCTGGAAAAAGTAAAACTATGGAGACAATAATAGCAGTGGTTGCCAGGGGTTGGGGAAGAGGAAGAATGAATAATTAGAGCACAAGGGAATTTAGGGCAGTAAAAATACTCTGTTTGATACCATAATAATGGATGCATCCTATTAAACATTTGTCTAAACCATCAGAAAATACAACACTAACAGTAAACCATAATGTAAACCAGGGACTGGAGGTGATTATGATGTATATCAGTGTAGGATCAGTGTCGGTTCATCAGTTGTAGCAAATGTACCACTCTGGTGGAGGATGTTGATAATGGGGGAGGCTATATATGTGTGGTCACAGGGGAGATACAATATACATATATATCATATATATATATGATATATATATAATATATCATATATATATCATATACATATATGATATATATACTTTTCTATAAACCTAAAATTGCTCTAAAAACCAAACTTAATAGAAAAAGAAACTGGATGACTATATGGATTTAGAGCAAAGTCTGGAGCAAGTCTCTTAAAATAGAATCCTCAAAATATCATACACCTCCATTGGGTAGAACGATTCAGCCATTATTTGTTTTTGGAGAAAAGGGGAAAAGATAAACCAGTTAAGAAGAGTAAATGATGCAGATAAAAATATCTGCATCGTTTTCTAGTTTCAAGTTTCATTCTTTTCAATCTTTTATACCTCCTGCATTTCCAGCTACAATCTTTACCAAGAAAATATTTGAGTGAAATTGTGACCTCGAAATTCATAATATTTTGGCTAGATCAAGGCATAAAAATGAGCTCAGAAAATGTAAAATATTTTTAAGCATGAAAATTATAGATGTCCTTTGGTATCAAAATATTTAATTAGCTAGAACTCCCCATTCCTTGATCATTTTCACTCAAGAAATAGTTACAAACATTCTAACATTTCAAGTGGCTCCTGTGCCCTTGAAAAGTGAATCTATGTTTGCAATGATAAATTTCATGGAGTCAAATATGGATTATAAAATTTAATGTCTAGATTAGTATTTATGATATGTAAAATGTTATTCATAATTGTTATTTAATTGTATACTAGAATAATATTTTGAATACCTTGTTTTAAACTTAAAACATGTTTAAATATCTTGTTTTATTATCTTATAAGATATTATAATAACATGGTCTGTTTATTTTTGCCTTTTTAAATGTTGCTATCAGAAAATTTAAAACGATCTGTGTGGCTCACGTAGCATTTCTATTGGGTGGTGTTGCCCTAAATATGATGCAATATAATTGCAAATAGGATGTGCTACTTTCTCTTTTTACCCTTCTTGCTGGGGTTTTTCTACTAGAGATCAATTTTCCTTGGTTTTCCAAAGCAAATAATTTGTCCACGAAAGCCTTATGACATCATACCCAACGAGTGGCTGAAATAGCCAGTTTACTTAAAGCCGCCAAAGGCAGGCACATCAGGTATATTTTTCATTCAGAACCTTGATATTTTAGGAGCAGACTTTAATTATTGTTGAGATTCAATATGATGAAAAATTGGGTGCTGGTCTCTTCCTTCTGCATTAGTTCCCTCCCTCTGGAAGCCAACCTACCTCCCTTTTGAGGTATCCAGTATCTCAAAGATCACCTCTCAGTAATGTCCACTTTAAGGCATTCAATTTAGGCAGGAGGTTAAAGATCACAGTGTCTAGTGAGACATTCAAAAGTGTGATTTAAAAAAAAAACACCCCCATTTATTTGGAGTATATTTATACATTTATTCCTTTAACAGCAGTAGAATCCATCCTGTCCCTAATTCTTTTCTTCCCAACTGGAATTTTAAGTGGAAATCCAGCATGTAAAAAATCAGATAAAAGTGGAACTTTGAAGAGGCTCTACAGAAGTGCTGAAAAATTAAAAAGTCCCCACTCACTCGGTGTTCTTTTCAGCTGCTGAAAGGGCCCCTGGGACACCACGTGGGAAATGAGGAAAACGTTTTATTAAAAACAGGTCTTAATGTGTGAGGATTTTGAATTCAAAGTCAGTCTTGGCCACAGACTAGCTACGCAAATTTAGTCTGCCACCACAACTATCATAGGCTTTCATCATATATAAAACAGAATATATATATTTATTTCCTGGAATATGTAAATCACTGTTCTTATTTGAGCTTATTATATACCTTGACCTACCCTGTTCCCCTTTATATTTGTCAATCTCTTCACTAGTGTCTCTAGTGTTACCAGAATAATCTATCTAAAAAAAATCAAACTTAGCAGAGTAATAAGACCATCTATGAGCTATTCCTTACCTCCCATTAGTTCCCATGGCTTCCTGCTTTGCACTGTTTGCTCTAATAATATTGAACAGAGTGGTAAACGTTTCATACCTCAGTGTTTTATCTCAAGCCATTTCCTTTACCTACAACACCACTGACTTTCCATATATGTGCAACTATTGAAATATGACGTTATAGAATAAGTTACCTTCATCAGAAACAATTTTTTTTTGTAAATAAATGAAACAAATGGATCAAAAGCTCACTCAAGGTGATTTCAGATATGGATGATTTATTTTAGGATGTAGTAGTGTTTCACAAACCTGAGGGGGAGGAAAAAGTCTAACTGAAATTCATCAAAGCTTATTTCTCACTCTTTTTTTTTTTTACTGTGCCTGTCATTTTTTTTTTTTCTGTTCTTTTTTCTGATTTCAAAAAGCCCATCATATTGTCAATAGCTCCTGGGCCTACAATGACATAGAGGCCCTGCTATTAACTTTTTAGGTCTCTTTGGGTCCCAACTCAAAAAGACAAAATCTGTTTTGGCTAGCTGGGCTAAGGCATCCATTCGTTGTTTTTGCTGATAAAGTAGGAAAATTCTCTACATATGGAATTTTACTAGCATGTGAAAAATCACTAGCATGTCTAGTATATTATGCCGTCATTACAGAAAAGAGTAATGGCTTAAATATCGATTATGGGTATCGCTCTCCACTAATCGTGGATCTGCTCATTAGAACCTTGGAAACATACACAATTCATAATCAGTATTGTAAATGTGTAAGCACTTTAATTATTGTGACAGCCTCATGCTTAATAAATAACACTGAAGTTAAAAACAAACAAAACAAACAAACATAAGTAACTACTGTATCCAGAAATGGGCAAGTAGCTATTATACGTGCGTTCAATCCGTAAAACAACATGAACAGATAGTCCGACGGCATTGTCAGGTAAACAAAATGAGATTCAGAGAAGTTAAATACTTTCTCCAGGTACTCACATTTAGTAGACAGCACAGCTGGAAGCCAAACATCAATCTGACTGTAAGATCTGTGCTTTCTCTGAATGGTGGAATTGGTCTCCTTGTCAGCAAGGGAGGAGAACAGCCTGGGATCTGTATCAGCACGACTGTTCTACAATGATACATCCCTGGAGATTTAAGAAAAATAAAATAAAATGACAATAATAATACAGAATAGTAAACATTTACATAGTGCTTACCACTTGCCAGGCAATGTTCTAAGCATTTTAAATCTATAAACTCATTTAATCTCCAAATAAGTCAATAAGCCAGCCTCCATTACTGTCCCTTGAGAGGGAAACTAAATCAACTCATAGTGAATCACAGCCAAGAAATTGAAAATCATATTAAATATCCAAGTAATCCACAGGCCAGATGGTCTTAACTGTTAACATTTTTTTAATATATTATGAAATATAAAGTTGTGTCCATCAGCCAAAGTGATGTCAGTGGCATCCACAACCATGGAAGTAGAGAATAAGAGTACTTACAGAGACATATTAGCATTGCTATTCTAAAAGTTTTCCTCCCCTGCCCCCCAAAGAATGTTTTCTTTCTGCCACAAAGATCTATTGGCATAAGTATAAAAATAACTGTAAAGGTAGATTTGTCACTCAATTTTAGCTTCATGTCAATAAACATTCAAATCATATAATTAACCCCCCTTGCTTAGATTCTGTGTTCACTTGGCAAGTTTTAATTACATTGCATTTTTCCTTTCAGATTTCTCAGCACTAAGAGATTATGATGTTAAGAGAGTTAAATGCTCTCAGAAGTTCTATTTACAATTTCAGATTAACAAATTGTCATTAGCCCGGTACAACAATAATGTCAGTTGGTTAATGGAATTCTCATTCTTCAAGTATTGTGAAATTGGACTTTAATATTCCAATGACAGAGACTGGTCACAGTACTTTATGAGAGACACTTCACCCAAAGACCTCCTTAGCAGTGTGAGAAATTTCACCGGATGCCTTACACTATCACTACACTACACTACACTACACTACACTACACTACACTACACTACATTACCACTACCATATTTGAGTCATTGTCCTTGGTACTAGAACGAATCACTAAACTTTGCCCAACATTCTTCAGAAATCTTACCTGCTCTCATTGCTCCTTCCAAGTTTCCATTGTCATTTTAATGGCTGCAAACCCTCAATAACAAATATCACAGCCATTACAATAAGATCTTTTCTCTCTTGAAATCAGCCTTCCTATCATTCTAGCAAGCCATTTTGAAATTAGACTTCTTGAAATATTCATCGGCCCCTTATCCTTTAACTCCCTATTTCCATTATGATAAAATATAAAAGCTTACACAGTATCCAATCACTAAACTTAGTGTGCAGACCACAGCTTGCAACTCTGAATATGTGTGTATTTTAGTAAAACCGAGTATTTTTATTATTCTCTTAGTTCACAAAAAAAAAAATAGAGAGAAAATATAAAGGAAATAAACAATTTTCTGTGATGCCAATACTTAGGCAAAAAAGACTTCTATTTTTTTTAATGATACTGAACTTTTAATCTTATTAATGGTTTGTATTTATCTCTTGGCAATTTTATCTTCAGACCCTTTACTCATTTTATCTTGCGCTGTAAATTTTTATTAATTCATAAAATTGCTTTATATACTAAATATATTATGTTTTGCATATATGTGACATCATTTTACCAGTATAACAATCTTTTTTAATATGTAGATTTTATATATACATATATAAGTTAACTTTAAGATATAATTAATGTTATACACACACACACTTTATATATGTACATACAGTTTTAAGAGCATTGGATCTGAAAACAAAATTTCTGAGTTCAAATCCTCACTTCTCCTTTTATTATTTGAAGGTCCTTAATCATCGATATTGACTTGTGAAAAGATTAAATGAATTTACATATGTTAAACCTTTAGAAGAATGCCTGGTACAGGGGTGCAGGTGGCTCAGTTAGTTAAGTATCCAATCTTGTTTTCAGCTCAGGTCATGATCTCAAGGTTTTGAGATTGACCTCTACATCAAGGTGTGTGCTGAGCAAAGAGCCTGTTTGAAATTCTCTCCCTCCCTTTCCCTCTGCCCCTTCCCTGCTTGCCCGCGCATGCGTACATGTGCTCTCTCTCTGGAAATAAATAAATAAATAAATAAATAAATAAATAAATAAATAAATAAATAAAGAAGAATGCTTGGTACAATGTAAAGATTCAGTCAATGCCACTGTTACCATGATAATAAAGATTATAACAAGGACAATTAATGACAATGGTGATTGTAGTAGAGGTAATGATAATGGTGTTACTGATATTCTAAAAATCAACAACTGGTTTTTACTATAATTTAAATTAAAAAAAATTTAACATTCATTTATTTTTGAGGGAGAGAGAGACAGAGTATGAGCAGGTGAGGAGTAGAGAGAGAGGGAGACACAGAATCCGAAGAAGCCTCCAGGATCTTAACTGTCAGCACAGAGCCTGATGAGGGCTTGAACTCAAGAATCGTAAGATCATGACCTGAGCCAAAGTCGAACACTTGACTGAGCCACCCAGGCGTTCCTATCTTTTAAAAAATTTGCTCAAGTCAATATTTTTTCAATGTGACGTTTCAATTACTTGGGAGCAGAAATCCATTATTCATGTCATTGAAAATGCCTAAAATAGTTTCTTCCATTGAATAGGTAATTGTAATAATGGTAATAAAATGAAATATTAAGGTTTTATGCACTATTCATTATACAAAATGTTTTGTACACATTAGGCTATTTAAGTATCAAAAACAACCCAATGAAGTAAGTATAATCATTCTCCCAGTTTGAGAGATCAAGATGTTAAGACCCCAAATATTTAAGTAACTTGGCTAAACTCCATGAACTACTTAGTGACAAAACTCTATAGAGTCTAAGTCTTTAACCAGAATAATACTATCTCTTGGTAAAGAAGCATTTGAAAGTTGCTTAGCTGATCTTCTATTTTGTATATAGTAATCTATTTTATTAACATGGATGACTATTAAAGTATATAGAATATACACACACACACATACACACACGCACACACACACACAAGTACATGTTGTTTATTATTGTTAACACTTTCAACTGGTTAAATAAATTTTCTTACTGCTCTCCAAGATACAGATTTTAAAGAAAATAAATCAATTTTCATTACTACAGATTTTTTTTTTTTTGCTTCTGTCAAATGAATACCTGCAGTTCTAATACTTTTAAAAAGAAAATAAAGAACATCATGGCTAATCAAGTGATCTACTGATTACATAATGACATCAGTGATCCAGAGGTGCCTGGGTGGCCCAGTAGGTTGGGGGTCTGATTCTTTGTTTTAGCTCAGGTCATGATCTCCTGGTTCATAGGACTGAGCCCTGCATCAGGCTCTGCACCAACAGCACAGGGCCTATGTGGGATTCTCTCTGTCTCTCTCTCTCTCACTCTCTGTCTCTCTCTCCTCCTCCCCCACTCACACACATGTGTGTACTCCCTCTCAAAAATAAATAAACATCTTTTTTTAAGTTTTTTTAAATGTTTATTTTTGAGAGAGAGAGAGACAGAGTGTGAACAGGGGATGAACAGAGAGATAGGGAGACACAGAATCAGAAACAGGCTCCAGGTTCCAAGCAGAGAGCCTGACGCGGGGCTGGAACTCACAAACCGCAAGATCATGACCTGGGCGGAAGTCCGACGCTCAACTGACTGATCCACCCAGGCGCCCCCAAAATAAATAAACATCTGAAAAAAGTGTCAAAAAAAAGGACATCAGTGATCCAAATATAGAATACTTAATCCAGGTTAGTTTTGTTTTGCTTTTTCCTTTTAACTAAAGTAATAAAATTCACCCTGGCATTGATGTATTTTGCCCATGTGAACAAAAGATTCCACTTACCAGATACTGAAGAGATGTGTGCCACAAATGTTTCAGTGAGAAGAGAAACTAATTATTCCAGCAATTTACACAGCAACAATTTCACACACACACAGGCACACAAACGCACACACACACACAAAACAAAACAAAAAAAACATTGGAAATTTTGTTTCCTAAATTACTCTTAAAGCCCTGCTTCTGTCTATAGTGTATCTAAATCTTATTTACCCTTTCATGGTTCCTCAATCTTCCATGATGCTTTTCATAAGTAGGGCTAAACACACCCAGACAACTTCACTTTATAAATCTGTAACCTTTCTCTACTGTCCTATTTACCTTGTTCTGAGAATTCAGATAAAGTTTTCTAGTTCATTATTAAGGGGTTTATTTTTCTTTTGTTATTTAACATTTATTGAGCATCTACTTTTTTTTCATTTAAGTATAATTGGCATAGAATATCCTATTACTTTCAGACGTACATCATAGTGATTTGTTAGTTTTATTCAATATTATTAAATAATCCCCACAAGAAGTCTAGTTACCATCTGTCACCATACAAAGTTATTACAATATTACTGATTTTATCCCCTATTCTATATATTATGTCCCTGTGGCTTATTTATTTTATAACTGGAAGTCTGTACCTACTAATCTTCTTCACCTATTTTGCCCATCTTACAACCCCTACCTACCCTTTCTGGTAGCTAACAATTTGTGGTATCTATGAGTCTGTTTCTATATTGTTTTACTTGTTTTGTTGTTTTATTTTTTAGATTCCACATAGAACTGAAAACATAGTTATCTGCCTTTCTCTGCCTGACTTAATTTACTTAGCGTTATATCCTTCAAGTCTATCCATGTTGTTGTAAGTGGCAAGATTCCATTATTTCTTATGGTTGAGTAATATTTCATTGCACATATATACCACCTTTCTCTATCCATTCATCTATTGATGAACACTTAGATTGCTTCCATATTTTGGCTATTGTAAATAATTGTTCATCTATCTCCTCAAATTGGTGATTTTGTTTTCCTCAGATAAAAGCCCAGAAATGGAGTTAATGGATCATATGGTAGTTCTATGTTAGCTTTTTGAGGAACTACCTACTGTTTTCCATAGTGACTATACCAAGTTACATTTCCACCAACAGTGTATGAGGATTTCCCTTTCTCCACATCCTGGCGAACAGTTGCTATTTCCTGTCTTTTTGATAACAGCCATTCTAACAGGTATGAGGTAAGATTTCATTGTGGTTTACAGTTGCATTTCCCTAATGATTAACAATGTTGAGCATCTTTTCTTGTGCCTGTTGGCCATTGTATATCTTCTTTCGAGAAAGTTCTTTTCAAGTCCTTTACCCATTTTTAAGTGGGTTGGTTTTTTGATACTAAGTTGTGTAACTGCTTTATATATTTGGAATAGTAACATTTTATTGAATATATGCCTCTCCTATTCAGTAGGTTGCCTATTTGTTTTTGATAGCTTCTTACATGGTGCATTTTTTTTTATTTGATGCAATTCCACTTGTTTATTTTGGCTTTGTTGCCCTTGCCTGAGGAGACTGATTTAAATATATATATATATATATATATATATATATATATATATATATTGCTTAGACTATGTCAAAGAGCTTACCACATACATGCTGAACGATTGTGTTTATAATGTTCTTTCACCTTATAGTGGGTTGAATAATATCTACCAAAATTTCATGTGTCTCCAGAGCCTAAAATGTGACCTCATATAAAAATAGGATACTGCAGGGCCACCTAGGTGGCTCAGTCAGTTAAGCGTCCGACTTCAGCTTAGGTCATGATCTAATAGTTCATGAGTTTGAGCCCCACATCCACCTCTGTGCTGACAGCTCAGAGCCTGGAGTCTGCTTCAGATTCTGTGTTTCCCTCCCTTCTGCCCTTCCCCTGCTCACGTTTTGTCTCTCAACAATGAGTAAACGTTAAAAAATAAATAAAAAATAGGATTCTGAAAATATAATAGAAAGCAGAGGTAGAAGACATACAGAGGAAGAGATCTTGTAGAGATGGAGACAGATATGGCCACGAGCCAAGGAACTCCAAGGATTGCCAGAAAGTACGAGAATCTGAGCGAGAGGCATAGAAAAAAATCTCTCACCATGTTCCCAGAAGGAACTAACCTTGCTGACACTGACTTGTGTCAGTCAATTCTCGTAGTCTCCAGAATTGTGAGGAAAAAAAAAAAAAAAGAAAGAAAAATGTGTATTGCTTTAAGCTACCCAGTTTGTGGTAATTCATAAAGGCAGTGCCAGGAAATTAACACACTGATAATTTTACATGTTCCTTTATGAAAATGTTCCCTTCCTGGAGTTAATAATTGAACCCAGAATAATTGAATAATAGAATATCTAGCTGTTTTCAGCTTTAAGGTTATCAGTTTATGCTGAGATTTAGTTGATTTTTGTTCTATTGCTCTTTGAAATGTTCAAATGAGTGACGCGATAATGGAGATATGTCTCATATTTTTCTTTTCATTTTGCATATTAATTCACTTATTTATAGCTTAAAGATAATCACAAAATGTGAGGGACATAACTATAATCATAGCTGCCACTCCTGAAGGCTATCTTAAGGCGTTAAGGAGTCTATCAATGATTTTTTTTTCAATTAATCCAGACTTTCTTTTTTCTCACTATTGGATTATATTCTAATCATTTTCATAATAAATTACAAATACTTTAGAAATAGGCTCTGGGGCACCTGGGTGGCTGAGTTGATTAAGCATCCGACTTCAGCCCAGGTCATCATCTCATGGTTCCTGGGTCCGAGTCCCATGTCAGGCTCTGCAATGACAGCTCAGAGCCTGGAGCCTACTTTGGATTCTGTGTCTCCCTCTTTCTCTGCCCCTCCCCTGCTTACATTCTGTTTTTCTCCATCTCTCAAAAATAAATAAACATTAAAAAATTTTTAAAAAAAGAAAGACTCTAAAATTCTTGGTCTAACATCTATCATTTTTTGAAGCTCTTTTGGTTTCTACACCTTCATGATTTCTTAAGTATTTTATGTTTGTTTGGTTTTTCATCAAATCATTTCCAATGACTGTCCTTCCAACATGTGAAACAAATAACACTGATTAGGACTACTAGATTATGTGCTGCTAGGGATATTGTAAACTTCTTTGTAAATTTCTGTCTAAACTGTGTAGCCACTAGAACATGTTTAACAATGGCTCTCAATTTATATCAAAACTATGGTTAAAAATCAACCTCAAATACCTTATTCTCTTCAGAACAGGGTTATTCACTAAGAGGCAGTAGAGAACTGGGGTTTCTTACTAGCCAGAAGGGAAGAAAAGAAGGCTAAAAGAAGGCAACGGAGGAAACAGGACAGGAGCAGAGGAATCATGAAATAAAGTCAACAAAACTGAAATTGTGGTTTTAGAGAATCTAAAAGAGAAACAGGTTTAGATTCTAAAATGGTTTCTTTGTGGGGCACCAGGGTGGCCCAGTCAGTTGAGCGTCTGACTCTTGATTTCAACTCAGGTCATGATCTCATGGTTGTAGTGCAGAGCCTGATTGGAATTCTCTCTCTCTCCCTCTCTCTCTGTCCCTCCCCTGGTCTGTCTGTCAGTCTGTCTCTCTCTTAAAATAAGTAAACATTTAAAAATAAATAAATAGGGGCGCTTGGGAGGCTCAGTTGGTTGAGCTTCCAATTTCGGCTCAGGTCATGATCTCACACCTTGTGGGTTCAAGCCCCACATCAGGCTCTATGCTGACAACTCAGAGCCTGGAACCTGCCTCAGATTCTCTGTCTTCCTCTTTCTCTGCCTCTCCTCCACTTGCACTTTGTCTCTATGTCTCCGAAAAATAAACTTAAAAAATCATAATAAATTAAAAATAAAAATAAAATTACTTATATGCTTTGTGTAAGGGATTTATTGAAGAATAAATTTTGAATCTAAATTATTTTGGAAGCATCTTTATTCCAATAAATATATATGGCTAGATATTTGAAGTTTTTTTTTAATGTTACTCCTTTTTCATTATAATGATCTTCATAAATGAATAATTATGTTCATATCAAAATTTCCCCAAATGACTACTCTAATACTAAATTATTCTTCTATTATGACATTAAATGTAAGCATATGAATCATAATTTTAGTACAAAATTAGTACAAAAAGTACAAAAGTATTTAAATCAGAGGAGTCTAGCCCAATTTGAGCATGGACCTAGACCAAGATAAATCTAAGACTGTAGGGTAATAGTTTGTTGAAGTTTTGCTTTTCCTATTTAGACCCCTAAGATAAGTCAACCGTGTACCACTGCAGACCCATAAAATCTGCAATTTTTAATAGAAGGGAAGTTTGTGGTAGATCTCTGGTTCAAAGACCTTCATGAATGAATGAGATGACTGAGGATATGGTTCTCAATTAGGATTAGATTTATCAAGTATCAATTCACCAAAAGATTATCAGAAAAGCCCATTTGGTCAAGCAAATATAAGTTTATTAGGCATTTACATAACCTGAACAGATCTCAGAAGAAGAAAGTCAGGGAAGTTCATAGTATTTTTAGGCACTGAGTCAGATGGGTTTAAGGTAGGTCTTGTGTGGTGGGGAATTGGTTGAGATTGGGCAAATTTTATTACATATGAATTTAGAGTTTTGGGGCACAGTGAGGGGAGTGTCTCATGGAAAGCCTTGAAGAACAGCTATTATTATTGATAATTAGTCAATTTATTTGGTTCGCAGTCTTATCTTCCATTAGCAAGTATTCCTTGGATGAAGTATCTAAGTTCTTTTTGCTGTTTCTCTATATTATTTAACATAGGAACAGAAAATATACCCAGTCACAGAATTCTTAAACTTAGGGACAGGAAGGAATCTAAGATTCAGTTCTCACACAAGTGGATCTCTTCTTTTTTACTCAATACTATACATTGCAAACCAAAGTATTTTCAATTTTCTCCTGAGTCATACTTCTTTTCCTTCAAGTGAAGCCATCATAATCCTATAGATTGTTTTTCTAATTTTTCACTATCCAGTTTCTTGGTAGAATAGTATACCCTAGGTATGGAAAATCTTAGCAAGGTATTGGAAATGGAGAGGAATTTCCTATATATTATATATGTGGATCCAATTTAGTGCATATTGATTGAAATAAATTAGTCGCTCTTATGCTCAAAGTCACTAGCTTAGTATATAGTCTGAGAATAGCCTGTTGCCATGTTTACGGTGCTGTGATGGTGTTAGCTGTGGCAATGGTACTGGTGGGGAGTTTTTGTTGGTTTTGATAGGAGAGGGTAAAGGATGATTTTCAGAATCCTGCAAAGTAGGATGTCACATATCCAAAGTAATACATTTCTCCAGCTCTCAATAGGTGGCGTCTAAATTGCCAGAGAATAGTCAGTCATTCAGCTTGATGTCAGTGCATGGAAAGAGGACTTTTGTTGAGAGGAAGAGAACATATCATCCACATTCACAAAGATGTCAAGTTTAGAAACTAAATAGTTCTAATAAATCCCTGTGGAGTATGCTTTTGTATTTTTATCATCTGTCTAAACATATACTTTTTCTTTCAACAAAGCCAGCATTTATAATTTAGAACCTAGATCCTTTCAACTTCATGAAAGAGTCTGATTCATATACCCACTCAGAAATACTTTTTTGGGTCCATGCTTCTGTGGCATTATGTGTTGCTTAGTTGAAAGAAAAAAGACAGTTTGCATGCACTGAGATTCAATAAATTCTTCTTAAAGGTTTCATCAAATAGAGGGAAGATAAGAGAAGGGATTTCTGGAATTGAGCTAGGATTACTCTTCATTTTCTCAGCTACCTGAGTACTTTAACTGCTTTTGCATAAGTGATAAATGATTTGTAAAGGAGAATTAGAGTAATGGTGAAAATCCCTTGCTCTGAAATGCATCAGTGGAATGAACCTGCAGAGGTGGTTAGGTGACACCAATACTTTTGAAGTATCTTATTTTAGGTAAAATAAATTATCTAGATTATTTATTCTTTCTTACATGTACATATGTATAATTAATGATGAGGGAGAGTGGGGCAAGCTGAGGGCAAAAGTACAGGCTAACAGCACACTCCATCCCCACCACCCCAACGCCAATGGGATATGTATGATATTTCTCTGATACTCCTGGCTACCCAAG
Source organism: Puma concolor (assembly GCF_028749965.1). Lineage (NCBI taxonomy): Eukaryota > Metazoa > Chordata > Mammalia > Carnivora > Felidae > Puma > Puma concolor. The sequence goes on from NC_141669.1 coordinate 43,614,090, forward strand.
AACAAAGGAAAGGGGTTTAAGTGCTTGCCATGGTGATGTGGAAAACAAAAGCAAATTAAAAATTAAATTCCCTTACTGCCTACAGCCCCTTGACAAGTCTTTGAAACAGGCAGAGTGACCTCCCTCTAGGAGCTCAGTTGTCTGGATGATGACATTTTGCTAGGGGCAAAAGGGATTCTTGGCTTAACATTATCCTGACACCCCAGGATCCTACAAGTCTACTTTAACATACAAAAATTCCTTGGGGCACCTGGTTAGCTCAGTCAGTTAAGCATCTGACTTTGGCCCAGGTCATAATCTCACAGTATGTGAGTTTGAGCCCCCATGTAGGGCTCTGTGCTGACAGCTAGGAACCTGGAGCCTGATTCAGATTCTGTGTCTTCCTCTTCTGCTCTGCTCCTCCCCTGTGCTCTGTCTCTCTCTCTCTCTCTTTCTCTTTCTCTCTCTCAAAAAAAAAAAATATATATATATATATAAACATTACAAAAATTAAATATCAACCCTTTGAAACAAACTAAAAAACAAACAAAACCCTGCATATTGAGTGGGGGCATTTGCTTTCTCACTTTATGATTCATTATATTTAAAGCTTTGGGAGTGGCTCCATCTATAAAAGATAGCAGAATGCTTGAAATAAGAAAAAAAAAATCACCTCCTAAATGAACTGCTATTCAACAAGAAAGTTATCAACCACAGCATGGTTTGAAAAATAGCTTCAAAATATTATTGAAAAGGCATACACAAAGATATTAACTAGCAAAAAATTTAAAATTTTACAAACACGATATCAGGCCATGTTTATATGTCTCTAGTCAAAATGAGATCATGTTAATTATATCTTCCTAAATAAGCACATATTGTAGATGACCAATATGCCATTTACATACTGAAGTATTATTTTGTCTTTGGGCAAAATATGGAACACCTCTTGTATCTGATCTCTGAACCACTAAAATGATATTAAAATAGGAGACAGGTGTGAGATAAATTAACAAATAATTGAGTTACCTCTTTATAAAAATGATTTTCTAATGTTGTCCATCATGGAAGAACAAAGGCTTATATTGAAATTGTTAACTATTAGGTAAACTATTTCTCTAAATTTAATAATGTGGGCCTGAAAGTTCAGTGGAACATTTTGATTTATGGAGTTGCAAAGATATTGAAATAAGGGATTCAGATAAGCAAGATGTAGAAAAAATCCAATCCAGTTTCCTAGCTTCCGCTAATAATTGTTATATTCTGAATGAAATGTTTGGCATTAATACATGTTCAATTACTAGCTGAATCAAACTGAAATCCTAAACTAAGTAGGGCTTTCAAATTCTAAACCAAGTAAGCTTTCCAAAATGTGTGGGACTGGCAAACAGGAAAGACCTTAGGTCTTCTTTCTCTGTGCTTCCCTCTTGCTGTGGTTCGATATTCAAGACTGACAGAGAAGGGGAAAAGGAAAAAACAAACAAACAAACAGACAAACAAAAAAAACAAGAAAAAAATTCCTCCTAAATGAGAAGACATCCCTCCCAGATATATTTAGTAAAGATGAGAGAGAAAAGGCAAAAAACAAAAACCTCTAGCAAATAAGAGAACAAGGGCAAGTATGGAAAGCAGCCCTTTCTGTGAGGTAAATTAGAACCTCCTTCTCACTACCTGGGTGGTCCACATGAAAGGCAGCAGGTCTAAATACATTATCCACTATGGTCTCCCTTTAATTCCTTTGCTGTACTTGCAAAAAGGCCAAGCTACTGTGATCATGGCCTATTAAAATATCCTTAACTTGATCAATCAATTTGATAGAAGGAGGAAGTGGTGGACTCCTTCCTAGTCAATGGAGATTGATAATTTCATCCCATGTTGGAGACTGACTTACATACTTGTAAAATCATGGCCATGATCTAAGAAGGAATTCCTTATTATTGCTTTTTTTCTTTCCATCCTTCCTTCCTTTGTTTCTCTTTCTTCCTTTCTTTCTTCCTGTTTTCTTTCTCTTGGTTATTCATCTAGCTCTTTTGAAACTTCAAATATGCATCTGGTAACTTATTCTGTTTGTTATATAATAATAAGGCCAGCTGATGCCCTGCAGACACACTCCCTCCCCCTCAGGTGGGATATGTGTAATATTCCTTGGATACTCCTGGCTGCCCAAGAACAAAGGAAAGGAAAGAAAACAAATGATTAATTGATACAGATCACAGTCATGCAGGACATGAGTCTCCATCAGTTTACAAATATCAGTAAAGTACAAGAAAAAGAGATCTTATCAGCAGCCTAATCTCCAGAAAACTACAGAGTCAGTTTCCTGGAGTCCCAACATCCCATAGGGAACAAAGACAAAAAGGAAATGGCAAGTAAAGTTAAATTTCCTCATAACCTGCAGCTCATTGACAAATACTTAAGGCAGACAGAGTGTAACGGTTCTCCAGGAACTCCTTACTGTCTGAATGTTAACGTTTTGCTAGCGGGAAAAACAACCTTCCTTCACAACAGCTAGGCCTCTGGTATCTTGGGAGTCCACTTTAGCATATGAAAGTCCTTCTGGAGGCCTTCATTGTACCTTTACCTCCCCCAACAAAAATAGTGTCTAACCCATCACTCTTCACAACCCCAATGCAGCTCTTTCTGCCCATGGGTCATGCCAACCTGCTTTAATAAAACTACCTTTGGCTATTCGGGGTCTTTTGTGGTTCCATACAAATTTTAGGATTGCTTGTTCTAACTTCGAGAAGGATGCTGGTGCAATTTTGATTGGGATTGAATTGAATGTGTAGATTGCTTTGGGTAGTATTGATATTTTAACAATATTTATTCTTCCAATCCATGAGCACAGAATGTTTTTCCATTTCTTTGTATCTTCTTCAATTTCCTTCATAAGCTTTCTATAGTTTTCAGCATACAGATCTTTTACATTTTTGGTTAGGTTTATTCCTAGGTATTTTATGATTCTTGGTGCAATTGTGAATGGGATCTTTATTTGTCTTTCTGTTGCTTCATTATTAGTGTATAAGAATGCAACTGATTTCTGTACATTAATTTTGTATCCTGTGACTTTGATGAATTCATGTATCAGTTCTAGCAGACTTTTGGTGAACTCTATGGGGTTTTCCATGTATATCATCATGTCATCTGCAAAAAGTGAAAGCTTGACTTCATCTTTGCTAATTTTGATGCCTTTGATCTCCTTTTGTTGTCTGATTGCTGATGCTAGAACTTCCAACACTATGTTATACAATAGCGGTGAGAGTGGACATCCCTGTCGTGTTCCTAATCTCAGGGGGAAAGCTCTCAGTTTTTCCCTATTGAGGATGATATTAGCTGTGTGCTTTTCATAAATGGCTTTTATGATGTTTAAGTATGTTCCTTCTGTCCCAACTTTCTCGAGGTTTTTTATTAAGAAAGGATGCTGAATTTTGTCAAATGCCCCAAATAGCCAAAGTAATATTGAAGAAGAAGACCAAAGCAGGAGGCATCACAATCCCAGACTTTAGCCTCTACTACAAAGCTGTCATCATCAAGACAGCATCTGGTAACTTAAAAAGCAGACACACAGACCAATGGAATAGAATAGAAACCCCAGAACTAGACCCACAAAAGTATGGCCAACTAATCTTTGACAAAGCAAGAAAGAATATCCAATGGAAAAAAGACAGTCTCTTTAACAAATGGTTAAGAGAACTGGACAGCAACATGCAGAAGAATTAAACTAGACCACTTTCTTACACCATTCACAAAAATAAACTCAAAATGGATAAAGGACCTGAATATGAGACAGGAAACCATCAAAACCCTAGAGGAAAAAGCAGGAAAAAACTTCTCTGACCTCAGCCACAGCAATTTTTTACTTGACACATCTCCAAAGGCAAGGGAATTAAAAGCAAAAATAAACTATTGGGACCTCATGAAGATAAAAAGCTTCTGCACTGTAAAGGAAACAATCAACAAAACTAAAAGGCAACCAATGGAATGGGAAAAGATATTTGCAAATGACATATCAAAGGGCTACTATCCAAAATCTATAAAGAACTCACCAAACTCCGCACCTGAAAAAAAAAAATCCAGTGAAGAAATGGGCACAAAACATGAATGGACACTTTTCTAAAGAAGACACTCAGATGGCCAACAGGCATGTGAAAAGATGTTCAACGTCACTCCTCATCAGGGAAATACAAATCAAAACCACACTAGATATCACCTCACGCCAGTCAGAGTGACTAAAATGAACAAATCAGGAGACTGTAGATGCTGGAGAGGATGTGGAGAAACGGGAACCCTCTTGCACTGTTGGTGGGAATGCAAACTGGTGCAGCCACTCTGGAAAACAGTGTGGAGGTTCCTCAGAAAATTAAAAATAGATCTACCCTATGACCCAGCGATAGCACTGCTAGGAATTTACCCAAGGGATACAGGAGTGCTGATGCATAGGGGCACTTGTATCCCAATGTTTATAGCAGCACTTTCAACAATAGCCAAATTATAGGAAGAGCCTAAATGTCCATCAACTGATGAATGGATAAAGAAATTGTAGTTTATATACACAATGGAGTACTACGTGGCAATGAGAAAGAATGAAATATGGGCCTTTGTAGCAACGTGGATGGAATTGGAGAGTGTGATGCTAAGTGAAATAAGCCATACAGAGAAAGACAGATACCATAAGTTTTCACTCTTATGTGGATCCTGAGAAACTTAACAGAAACCCATGGGGGAGGGGAAGGAAAATAAAAGAAGTTAGAGTGGGAGAGAGCCAAAGGATAAGAGACTCTTAAAAACTGAGAACAAACTGAGGGTTGATGGGGGGTGGGAGGGAGGGGAAAGTGGGTGATGGGCATTGAGGTGGGTACCTGTTGGGATGAGCATTGGGTGTTGTATGGAAGCCAATTTGACAATAAATTTCATATTAAAAAATAAAAAAATAAAATTCAGATTACCAATCTAATAATAATAAGAAGAAGAATAACAAAACTACCTTTTTTTGCACCAAAGACTTCTCATGAATTCTCTCTTGGCCATCAGCTCTGAATCCCCATCACTCCAAAACCCCATTATAAAGAAAATTCTTCATATACAAGATTGTCAAACTTTCTTAGCTCAGGAGCACTAACACATAACAAAATATTTTATCTTTTCTTTTTTAACATTTATTTATTATTGAAAGACAGAAAGAGTCAGAGTGTGAGCAGGGGAGGGGCAGAGGGAGAGGGAGACAGAATCCAAAGCAGACACTGAGCTGTCAGCACAGAGCCCAACATGGGGCTCAAACTCACAAACCGCGAGATCATGACATGAGCCAAAGTCGGATGCTTAACCGACTGAGCCACCCAGGCGCCCCTATCTGTTTTTTAAAGAAAACATCTTGTAAGCTTCTGTCCTGCCTATATTTTGGCTCATACAAAAGAAATACTAACATAAATGTAAGTTGCTTTCTAGATTTTGTACAGCTGGAACTTTAAGGATAAAACTTAAAGGTGAAAATTTAATGAAAATATCTTACTCATTTTTACTTATTATTCTTATGTTTCATGCAATTTTCCATAAAACTGCACCCTAAAAACATATTGTTTCAAATGGGCCTCCCGCACACAGAGGGTATCATTTTCTTTGTTTAAGTGGTTTGTGAAAGCAGCATCAATTGTGCACCAGTTCATTAAACAAACCAAACATCAGCACTATATTATACATGACAGACTACTCACAAAGAGAGATAAATCAAGTACCGAATCCCTGGAAACAGAGGACTTGAAACACCCCCAGAGAGTGCCAGGGACTGCTAACTATTCCAAAACTAGCTCATATGCAAAAGGAAGGAAGGAATGTGGGTCAAGCTGAGGGCAAAGTACAGGCTAACAGCACCCCCTCCCCGGTGGGATATATGTGATATTCCTCAGACACACCCGGCTACCAAGAACAAGGGGAAAGGAAAGGAAGCAAATGGTTGACTGACAGAGATCATAGTCATGCATGTTTACGGATAATTTAGTAAACTGCAAGAAAAAGGCAATCTTATTTATAGCCTAATCTCCAGAAACCTATAGACTCTGTTTCCTGGAGCCCTAATATCACCCTCATCAAGAGGTAAGGGGGTTTAAGTGCTTGCCATGGTGATGTGGGAAGCTAAAGAAAATTAAAAATTAAATTCCCTTACTGTCTACAGCCCATTGACAAGTCCTTGAAACAGGCAGGGTAACCTTTCTCTAGGAGCTCAGCTGCCTCCTTGAACACACTTTGCTAAGGGCAAGAGGGAATCTTGGCTTAACATTATCCAGACCCTCCAGGATCCTGTAAGTCTACTTTAACATATAAACATTTCTTTGGAAACTTCCTTTATCTGAACTCCCCCAAGATATATGCTGGCAGTCATACTCCAAGCTTATGGCCCTCTGATATACATCTAAAAGGTCCCATGACTGAGGTTTTACTAAACAGTCATAAATGGCTTGTTTTGCTAACATAATACCTAGCCCCTCGTGGTCCTGGAAAACTTGCTTCCAAAATACCTTAGAGAATTTATCCCTAACCCCTTCCCAACCTGAGGGTATACAATGAGTTTCCTATTAAAACCCTAGTGCAGCGATTTCTGCCAACAAGACTGTCCCGGTGCTTTAATAAAATCACCTAAATTTTACACCAAAGACATCTTCAAGAATTCTTTCTTGGCAGTGCGCTCCAGACCACCCCACCATCATCCCAAAATCCCATCAAAAGGACAAGCCTGGAGGCTTAGAATGATATTCAAATAAATGCAAAGGAAATGTTCCAGGAGGAGTCTTCTAAGGTTTGTCAATATGTAAATTTTCTAATTAGATCAATGAAAATAGAACAAGTAACCTTCTGTTACAAGGAAACTGTAATACTGAGTTAAACTGTCAATATGCAAATATACAATTAGAGTCTCAAAAACAGTAATAGATACAAATTTATAAGGGACAGTTGAAGTATAGGGAGGGAAAAAAAGGTTTCATCCATTTATTTTTTGCCTAAGTGTATGTTTTGTGTAGGGGTTTTCCCCTTCATAATTGGTAAAGCCTGTGGTGCTTAAGGAGTAGGAACTAACAGATCCCAAAGTCAAATTATGTTTAGCTTCCCTCCCAACAGACCTTCCCAAAAATTTGGAAAGAGACCAGTCCAAAGGTATTTGTCTCCCTGTGTCCCTAGAGTCTGGTTTGGGTTTTGCCAAGTTTGAAAATGGGATAAGGAATGAAAGAGAAGAGCTTCATCTAGTCCCCTGTTCCCTAGAACCCAAGCATATGAAATGCTACCTCACATGGCATGTTGTTAGAACAGCTGCTGCCTATCTCAGTCTCTACGGTAATGGCAAGAGAGAAAAATAATCTCTAAGGTAACCAGAAACGAGACAAAAATAAGGTTTCTAGGTTAACACTCCATTAATCAGAAGTGACTTCAGAACAAAACTAAGTTCTAGAAAGTGTAGGTAGATTATGATAATTAAAAGTTATATAGTTTAACTAGTACACTCTTTCACAAGCTCTTTTTCTTTGCCCTAAAATATTTCTTATTATCTTACTTCTCTAATCTGGAGATTTATTCATTTTATTTTATATTTGAAGCCTCTTAAACTCTTCATGAGTCATTGCCTTGCTTTTACCTGTTGGTATTAATTGTATTCTCAGAGAAATATGAATAATAAATTAATGCACTGAGATGCACTGAATCATGTTAATACAAAGTAAAATCAAAGAACAGACCCCAATATGATTGTTTGCCAGATACATACATGTTACTATTATTTGACATAAGAAGATAGGAACTAAGTCCAGGTAGTAAGGACCTACCAGAAAAAAAAAGGCTGCCTGGTAGATATCAAAACAGTCCATATTACAGCTTGAGGTACTTGAATAATGTTGGTCTATGGAAAAGGGGCATTTATACATGGATGAGTTAAAGAAAGATTCATTTCAGACCATCATATGATAAAAGGAGGGAGTTCAATATGAATCACTTCCCACTTGCTAATTGGCTTATACTGATACACCATCTGTATGCTCAAAAGAAAGAAGCTTTGATCCACAGCAAATGCACCTATTTATTTTGTAAACAGAGATTTTCCATTTTATTCTGATTCTCAAGTCTGAGTCTGAAAAATGCTGCATTGATGATTTTCGACCTCTAAAATAAATGATTAAATAATATCTAAATTACTCTAAAACAGAATTCTATTCGTTCAATATTCTTTGAAGGGATTATAATTAGAACATAGTTTATTTTATTTATTTATTTTATTTGAGTTAGAGAAAGAGTACATGAGTCGGGGAGAGGGGCAGAGGGAGGGAGGGAGGGAGGGAGGGACGGAGGGAGGTGGAGAGAGAGAGAGAGAGAGAGAGAGAGAGAGAGATATCAAGAATCTCAAGCAGGCTGCACACTCAGCATGGAGCCCTATGTGGGACCTGATCTCACGACCTTGAGATCAACACCTAAGCCGGAATCGAGTGTTGGACGCTCAACTGACCGAGCCACCCAGGAGCTCCTAGAACATAAAATTTTAACAGCACTCCCTGACTGCACCCCCCCCCCAATTCCTGGTGAAGGATTTTGATAGATATATTTTCAACAAAGAGGAGATAGAGAGGTTAAGGAAATTGAAAAAGATTAATATTAGTACCATTTAGAGTATGATTGGAACATATCTCAGTGCGTGAAATACAAATATGCTTTTGGGTTTACCAGTTACACTTGAATGTAATTTCTATACATCCACAATTACAAATGATGTTTGAAACCTAACACACACACACACACACACACACACACACACACACGCTAAAGTGTTCTGTTTTAGAAATTTAGATTTTGGGGGCGCCTGGGTGGCGCAGTCGGTTAAGCGTCCGACTTCAGCCAGGTCATGATCTCGCAGTCCGTGAGTTCGAGCCCCGCGTCAGGCTCTGGGCTGATGGCTCGGAGCCTGGAGCCTGTTTCCGATTCTGTGTCTCCCTCTCTCTGCCCCTCCCCCGTTCATGCTCTGTCTCTCTCTGTCCCAAAAATAAATAAACGTTGAAAAAAAAAAAAAAGTTTAAAAAAAAAAAAGAAATTTAGATTTTGGAAACTGGAGTATAACATACTATCTGAACATATGTAACCATACACTGAAGAGATGTGTTTAGCAGACCCATCCTTTTCAATGTGCTTCTGTTCTAAGTGATGTTCAAAGATATCATATTTTTCAACTGTGTTTACTTTTTCCAAGATAATTCCTCCTTAAATAATTATTAGTAGTTGATGTGTATTTATAACTTCCTAAGTGAATTACTGCTTTTATCTCTTTGAAATTGAGCCATTTTTTTAAAAGGGGGGAAATACTGTCCTGCAAATAGCTTGGGTCTTTGGAGACATAGGCTGTGAGAGGCTATCAAATGACTGGCTTAGGTAGAATGCCTTTGTTTCTATGCAGAGAGGAAAGTTACATGCTTAATAAAGGCTCTCAAATGTTCATTAACACTTCTCCCTATAATTGTATCCTGCCATACATACTAGGTCTGTCTGCAAAAATTAATCCCTTTCTGGTTCTCCCTTGTGAGCCAGCATTTCACTGACTGATTAGCTACTTCAGGGTAAATCAAATATCAAGATGCCACTATCCAAACATTAAGACTACCTTAGACTCTCTCAGGGTCTATGAATATGGAAAATACAGTCACAAGCTTTAAAAGGAATTATAGTGGCAAGAAACGAATCATATAGGAAGAGATTGTTCTATGAGATGAGTTCTACTCAGCTGTATGTAAATCATTAAGATCCAATACAGTATTTAGTATGCCACTGAGATAATACCTGAGAAAAAGTTTAAAACTTTTTATATACTCTTCAGGATATGTCAATAAAGTAACACTCCAATGTCATGTCATGGTATCAACTGCTCCTATCATATTATGCATTTTTTTATTCATTGGCTTATGTATATATTATTAGGAATCCAAAGAAAACCTTGTTATTTTAGTTTAAAATATTGATTATTCATTGACCAACTCATTTAGTTACTTCAACAATTATTTTGAGATGTTTTCTGTATGCATGATAAACCCTACTGGATATTGAGATAAAACTAAGATACTTTATACAAAATTAACAAGATACTTTGCTTACCATGAGGAATACAAAACCTACTATAAAGAATACAGATATAGGTATATCAGTTACATAGATATGTGTAATATATACATATTATATATATAATATATATATGTAAAACATGTTTATGTATATGTAAAGGATATGTATATATTCTCTAAACACATTTATGTCTATAAATATACATGCAATTTGTATATATATACAATGAAAATAATATATGATATTGCAGAGTCTTATTAAATTACTGAAACAATTTTCTAGTCTGTCTTAGTAAAACACTGTTGAATATAGCTTTCTGTAATGATGGAAATGTCCTATAATTAGTCCTATACAGTATGATAGCCACTATCTTCGTGTGGCTATGAGCTACTTGAAATGTGGCTAGCATGGCTGAAGAACTAGAGTGTTACTTAAGTTTAATTTTGATTAATTTAAATTTAAATATCAAATATGCTTAGCAGCCACAGCACTGAACATCAAAGAAAATAGATAATGCTTTGAAATACCAGAGCATATTTGATTTGAGCCTTGATGAATGAGTGAGGGGTTTCCCAAGCAGAATGATTTGACAGGGGTGAGATATATTCCAGAAAAATAGAAGAGTATTCTCATTTATATTGTTTATGCATTCATTCATTAAAAAAAATCGGCCACAATACCAAATACATGTTAAACTTTTGTGATGTATTAATTAATTTTATTTTTACAATTACCCTAACCAACTGGTATTCCTAGTATATAATTTATAAGTGAGGAAACTGAGGCATGAAGACATAATTAACTCAAAACACATCAGGTTGTAGTGGAGCCAGAATTTAAACTTAGGGAATGTGGCCCTAAAGCCCATGTCCTAAACTTTGTGCCACACAGTATGTCAGCCATGCATGACAGCCCTTTCACTTTAAGTGGCTCCATTGCTGTCTATTGGGAACTGGGGCATTGAACTGATTAATGAAGAAATATATATTCATGTTTTCTAATTTCAGGCCATATTTAAGTTCCTTGAGAGAAAAAGGCAAAAGACATAAATTTGTCCCCCAAGGTTTTAGTCTTACTGAGGTAGGATTCAGGGAATACTAAGGAAATTTTAGCTATCTGGGGGGATTGTGAAGTATCCCAAGTGACCACTGAGCAAAACTGTAGCAGCTTACTGTTCAGAGAATTGGGAAAGGAGAAATTCCATATGAAATAGATCATCTACACAAAGGAAAAGATGAATGAATATACTGGAGATGAGTGGGATTGGAAAGTCATAAGGAGAGTAAATGGACTATCCCCAATGAATATTGGAACTTGTGGGTGGAAGAAATTTGAGGTATGAAACCAGGTGGGAAAATTAGGACAAGATAATAAGAGGATGCTATATGCTGGGAAGAAAAAGACCAGAGAATTTTAAGCAGAGAAAATATATGACAAAACATATTTTGGATACAAAAAAAAAACACTGAAAAAAATGTTAAGTTTTTATTCCATGGCAGAATATGAAACAAAAATGTCAGGTCCTAAGATGTGGTACCCTCAATTAGCTTGGTGACAAATGCATACTCTTCTCTCTGAGGGCCCTGTTGCAGGAGGGCATATTCTTAGTTTTCTACCTCTACTCGTTCAATGAGATGATGTGGAGATTAGATGGCCTCCTCCCTCAGAGATGCATATGGTTCATGGTAATAGTACATTCAAGTGCTTTATTAAGGATTATATAATTATAGGGGCAAACATCTGTGCTAATATCACAAACACCATAAACTCATAAGGAAAAAAGACTTAGGTTAGTATTTACTCTTAGTAGACTCAATGCTGAACTGATAGTTCAGTATTATTTGCTGTCTAAGACAGTAAGATAAACAACAGTCTTAATTTTGTGCTGCCCATTTTATGCACAGTAAAGTGGTAGAAAGAGCCCACTGTATTAGGAATCACATATTTATCTTGGCTTAGAAACCCACTTATTTGTAATGATAACTTGAGGAGGCAACTTAACTCTTGGTTCTGTCTTCTAACATATTAAATAGGACAAATGAACTTTGATCTACCTCATGCAACAGCTCTGAATATCAAACGAACTAATGGAAGTGTTTCACTGTATGAAACTATAACATGAAACTGTGATTGAAGATTGTAATTGTGGTAGGAAAACCCCCTCATTGGATTCTGATTGCTTAACATATCTCAAATATAGTAGCAATATTAGGTTCAGAAATAAATAAAATTGTACTCACCTACAGACAATGGAATTTTTAGCAGATAATGAAATAAAGAAATAAATATAAACATAGTAAATAAACATTCAAAAAAGCAGCATAAACTCAGCATTAGTAACAGAGGAGGGAAGTTAAGAAAGATTTCATAGTAGAGATGGTTTTTGGCTGTTATTTATGTAAATGTGGTACAGGGACACCTAGGTGGCTCAATCCGTTAAGCTTTGGACTTTAGCTCAGGTCATGACCTTGTGGTCCCTGAGTTCGAGCCCTGTGTCGGGCTCTGTGCTGACATCTCAGAGCCTGAAGCCTGCTTCCAATTCTGTGTCTCCCTCTCTCTGCCTATCCCCTGCTTGCACTGTCTCTCTTACTCTCTCTCTCTCTCTCAAAAATAAATAAAATATTTAAAAATTTTTAAAAAAGAAAATATGGTACAGTGTACACCTCAGTACTGGGTCAACTTCCCTTTGCATCCAGTGGGCACCAAATTGTAATCATTGTTGAAGACTGGACGAGATTTATGGCTCCGTATGGATCCATAAATGCAGTTATTGAGGAATATTCTAACTTATTGTAATAACTAGTAAGACCATGTATTTTTAACATTAATTTTAAATTTTGTTTTTATGTGGAATATTCTGATGGAAAAACATTATCATATTCTCAAATATCTAAATGTTAGACTACTTGTACATACAGCTATAACCAACACAATCAGGGAGAGGTTTCTCTTATTTCAGATTAGTTTCATAATGGGTTCTTTCATTTTGGTTTGGTTTGCAACTTATTTTTCTTTTTAGTCTGTCTGATCAATTTCAATTTTTTTATGGAGAAACGCAATTGCTGGACAATATGTTGGGCATATCATGGGTGTATTTACTTTAACTCCTCATCTTTCTCAAAGATTAGTAAAGATATTCCTTCACTAGGAACCTAGTGGGAAGCACTCTCAGATGAGGTATTTTACCTACTCTTTATGGAGCTAGGAAATATTTCAGTGTGCTTTAAGTTTTCTTTCAAACAGAACTGTGTACTCTTGCAGAATTAAAATATGTTATGGTACTAGCCTTTATGTTATATCTCAACCCAAGGGTGAATTTAGTCCATAAGAAGGGATGGATGAACAGGATTCAGGCGGGAGAGGCGGGAGAGGCGGGAGGGGCGGGAGGGGGGGAGACGGGAGAGGGGGAAAAAAGGAAGCATACAAGTTAGAAATACAACAACATATATAATATACTATAATATGACTTATTGTAAACTTAGATCTTGTCCCATAACCCCAGTAAGATACTCTCATAATTATCAGCGGTTGCCAATTTGCCACAACAAATAGTGGTCATTGGAATAGTTCTCTACTATTCACATTATATTATCACTGTCTTCTTTTTAATACATGAAAGGCCTGTATTGGAGATTAGTTTCCTCTTAAAACAACATTTATCTAAAACATTTATCTATCCAACATCTACTCCACATTGGATTTGAATATGGTTTAGTTAACATATATATTTTCAGGATGAGGTGAGGCAACTTCCTTGAGAAAGGGCTACAGTTCCTGCAATCACTTTTAGCTGCTTAATTTTTGTTTGCAACCTGGGGCATCCCAACTTTTATATCAAGTATTGAGGCTCACACTTTATGGGAACCATTATAAAGGGACTTTGTAAGGCATTACCCCTTAGTCATAAACTGCATTGGCCTTACATTCATAATCTTCTGGAAATAATGTAAAGACCAATAGCATCTTAATTAAAATTAGCAAAAGTTTCAGAAACCCTTGAGCTCCTTTGGCCAAAGGTACTCCAGGCTAGCTCTTATGGCCATATAGTCCACTGCTTTGTAAATACGGGAAAGGCCAGCTTCCACTATGAATTGGTAACAGGAAGGCCTCTGTATCTTGGGATATCACCTCTGATCTTAGACCTTGACTTACTTTATGCAGACATAGCAAAATATTGCAAGGGATTCATGTTCTATACCCATTCCTATCACTAAGAAGTTAAGACCACCTTCCCAAATATCCTCATAACAGTCTCTTCATGATCTTCCATCAAAAGATTTTGTCTATTGGAAAAGACATCAGATAAAAAATAAACTGTTTTGAAATTCATTGGAAGGGATAAAGATCAGGTATTGTTAATAACTAACACTGCAGAGAAACTTCAGAGACTCAATCCTTGCATTCATATTTCACAACTAAGAAGAAATTCAGAATTCCACACAATCAAAAAGCCACCCCACGAGGAAACCCCAAACTGAAGATACTCAGAAATTCTCCAGAAACATATGATCTCCAAAAGCATACAGCTGACCCAAGACCTTTGGAAAAAGCAGATGATAATGAACAGTAGATGGCTTCCATCCATGACATCAGACCAACATCCCTACCTATTTCCCTTTTTAATTTTTTTAATGTTTATTTGAGAGAAAGACAGAGGAGAGAGAGAGAGAAAGAGAGAGAGAGAGAGAGAGAGAGAGAGAGAGTGAAAGCAGGGGAAGGGCTGAGAGAGAGGGAGACACAGAATCCAAAGTAGGCTCCTGGCCCTGAGTTGTTAGCACAGAGTCTGATGCAGGGCTCAAACCCAAGGACCATGAGATCATGACCTGAACTGAAGTTGGATGCTTAACCACTGAGCCACCCAAGTGCCCTTTTATTTCCTTTAAAAAAAAAAAATTAAAATATGGGGGTGCCTGGGTATCTCAGTCAGTTAAGTGTCTGACTTTGGCTCAGAATCTCACAGTTTATGGGTTCGATCCCCACGTTGGGCTCTGTGCTGACAGCTCAGAGCCTGGAGCCTGCTTCAGATTCTGGGTCTCCGTCTGCCCCTTCCCCTGCTCAGGCTTGCTCTCTCTCTCTCTCTCTCTCTCTCTCTCTCTCTCTCTCAAACATTAAATTATTTTTAAAAATTAAAATATGTTTGCTTACAATCATTCTTCTCATTCTCTACAGATGCCTTGTTGTTGTTCATCCACAATTGCTCTTTTTATTTTTTATTCCCTTCTTACAGTAACCATTAGGTCAGAACATAACTTATTCTAATACCATCATTAAATTATTCCAAAAGTACCTACATTTCTCAATCTTACCAACTTTTGAATATGACATTTTTCACCAGATCCATATGATAGAAAACTGGACAATTTCAGTTTCATCAAATGAGATCACAGTGAGTCATAGTTGATGGTATTTCCATTTTTACCTACATGGATTATTGATCTCAAGTAAATCAACTTATGACAAAGAATTGTCTCTCTCTCCTAGGAAAAGAACCAATTTTTACAATCTATTAATCAGACTCTAGATAATTCTAAATTTGAATTCAACAACCTTCACAGCAGGATGGGCCAAATACTGCCTGTAAGAGTCTGATAGGGAACCAACTATGTAACCCAGCTAACCAAGGGTCTTATCCTGTGTTGTCAACAACTTTTTTTTTCTTTCTTTCTTTCT
The DNA here is from genome assembly GCF_028749965.1 of Puma concolor. NCBI lineage: Eukaryota > Metazoa > Chordata > Mammalia > Carnivora > Felidae > Puma > Puma concolor. Next base: position 43,629,819 of record NC_141669.1, read on the forward strand.
TTTTTTTTTTTTTTTTTTTTTTTTTTTTTTTTCTGGCTCTCCATAAACCCCTACTGGATATAACTTATTTTGTGGCCAGATGTCTGGTCATGTTTACCTCAGACTAACATGTCATATGTGTTTTTTTTAATATTTATTTATTTATTCTGAGAGAGAGAAAAAGAGAGAGGGAGAACAGAGCACCAGTGGAGGAGAGGCAGAGAGAAAGAATTCTAAGCGGGCTCCACATTGTCAGTGCAAAGTCCAATGCAGGGCATGATCCAATGAACTGTGAGATCATGACCTGAGCTGAAATTAAGAGTCAGACACTTAACTGAGCCACCTAGGTGCCCCATGTCATATATTTTAATAACAATATTCTGTGACTTGTTCATAGAAAAGATCTTAATTCTAATTCTATAAATCACAAACACTGGAAAGTCAAATTTATACATGAGCTGCAAAATGAGGCTACTCTTCGTTATTCACAGACACTACCAAGAGGAATTACTGACATTGTTTATGCAAACAATCAGAGCAGTATTTGCATTGGGAAGAATCATACAAACAGAAAAAGTTTAAAATACGTATCACTAACTCTGGCAGTAGATATTAATGACACCAATTCTGACATGAATGGAATATAGATCAATCTCAACTCACAGGCACAAGTAGTAATGAACCATCACATTCCTCTATGTTTCTTGTTGACTATTCAAGGTGGTGTCTGCGCCTTTGCTAATACTTCTGTTGTACTTGGATCAATTAGACAGGCAAGATGAGAAAGGCTTAAGGAAAAGCTACTTGGCTTTACAAAGCTAATCCTCACAGCCTATGAGATTTGTTCTTTTGATGTGGGTTGGGCGAATGGCATTTGAAGAACCTTACAGAGACTATTCATTGCTCTTCTTTCTGTCATAGAGTCATAATACTGGTCTGTGGAATTCTATCCAATGTCTCAAATGTTACCACATAGTCACTCTCTCATTAGATGATCATCATGATATTATGATAGCCAGAAAAAGGGTCAAGAAGATCTTCTAATACCGTTGACTATAAAGATGACTGAGTAACCTCTAAGATGTAAAGATATATCTCCAGCTCTCCCTATAGTGGCCAAACTCTTCCAAGTAAGAGATAAAAAGGGAGGACTAAAAGACTGAATATAAAAACACTTAACATAAAAAACAGAACTTTGTGCATAAACTGCAGGAATCAGCCCAGGATGCCAACCTACTATCTACAGTAATAAATGCTAGGAAATTAGACTACTATCTGCAGCAACCAGTTCATGAAGCCAAACAATAACCCATAAGTACATCAATCAGCCCCAAATGACCGGGACTTGATTAATAACTGACAGCCTTCCTAATATTTGTCCCATTTCTGATTTAGAACCAACTGGAGAAAGGCAAATGTACACTCCTAACTAATCACATAGAATGCCCTACTTCTAAATAGCCTGCCTTTGGCTTCCCCATGTTAATAATCTCCATCCATACCTAAAATCTTCCTTTTTTTCCACTACAAAGCTTTCTCCTTCCTCTAATTTTGAGTTTCTGCTAAAATGTGAGATGGTGACTGACTTCTTTGCTATAGTAAGCTCTGAATAAATAGCTTTTGCTTCTCATTTATGTACTCTTCATTCATTTCCACAATAAATTATTTCTGAGTTAATCAATTAATTCACCCATTGAATGCCATAAATTGGCAGTATTATTTGTTCTAATGATTTTGGAGGATTATCTGAAGGAATGGAATCTAGGGGCAGCATACAAAAAGAAAAGGAGCAGAAATCAGAAGATTTGAATTCCAGTCCTATATCTGCCCATGGCATGTCTTCAATTTCTCTTTGTTGTCCTTTCCTTCTGTGGTCTTTGGCTTCATTATGAGTACATTCTTCATTGAGAACATTAGAATGAGCAATCTTAAAGGATCATTCCACCTCTGGAGTGGTGCCAGTTGCAAGTATAACTCTCCCTTGATTTCTTAATTTAAGCCTCTTCTCTCTCTCTCTCTCTCTCTCTCTCTCAATCTCTCTCTCTCTCTCTCAAACTCTCATACAGTTTTCTAGTTTATCTGCAGTTATTTCCAGGTAATGCTGTCATTAATATATTTTAAACAGTCATAGTTAGTATTAATTAGAATTTAGAAATTGCCTCACCATGTATAATTTTTAATTAATTTATTTGACCTCTAATGTTACTTCCAGGCCTACCTTCCAAATTACATGGCAAACAGTAATGACACTGTGTGTTTAATTTGTTTGTTCTCTTTTCCCTGAGAAGCTTGAAGCAAACAGGTTTGGGTTTGTTTGTTTGTTTGTTTGTTTTCTTTTTTTTTTTTTTTTTTTTGGCCTTAAATGATTTTCTAATCTCCTGACAAAGAGCTTTGATTTATTCAGAAATGCCAAAATCCCAGTCTATGAACTTATGCTGTTATCAATCATCATATTTTTTAATTCTTCATATTTCTCAATTGTAGAAATATAAGCCAGAGTAAGATGGGCAGAAGGTGGATGTAACAGAGACCAGGTTTTTTTTTTTTAAGATCATAGTGCTGGTGATCCAGGAGGATGCATGTTGTAGTAAAAAGAACACCAGGCCAGAGGCTAAAACTCTTGAGCTGGAGTTTTATCTCTGCTGCTTCTTGGCTGACTGACCTTGAACAAATCAATTTACATCTCTGAGTTTCAATGTTCTTACAATAAAATGAGGTAAAAAAATGGTTAACAATAACTACGCTTCTTGCTTCACAGCATTCTTTGAAGCTGAAATGAGATAATATGGTATATAGATAGAGAAAGCAATTTTCAGAATGTGATATGCATGTTAAGTGGCAGTTGCATTTTTACTTTAAGACAAAAAGAGTAAATTAGATTATTTCCACCATGCTAATGGTAGGTACACATTACTATATCAAACAATTCCTTTAATGATACAAAATTAGACACTTTGGAGAGCCAGAAGACCTGATCTAACAAAAACAAATATACAGGATGAAATCCAACACCAAATTGGTTGCAAGGCTTTTCGTTCATCACAGACTTCAGATAAAATGTAAGCCAGTATTTACTGGCAGGCTCCTATGTTCTAGGCATGAAGCCCATCAAGACTTCACATGTGTAAACCTACAAGGAGAAAAACCTGTTAAGCGTTAAGAATATCTAACCAAGAGGGGCGCCTGGGTGGCGCAGTCGGTTAAGCGTCCGACTTCAGCCAGGTCACGATCTCGTGGTCCGTGAGTTCCAGCCCCGCGTCGGGCTCTGGGCTGATGGCTCAGAGCCTGGAGCCTGTTTCCGATCCTGTGTCTCCCTCTCTCTCTCTGCCCCTCCCCCGTTCATGCTCTGTCTCTCTCTGTCCCAAAAATAAATAAACGTTGAAAAAAAAAAAATATCTAACCAAGAAAAGGTGAATGAAATTTTAAAGTAGCTCAAAAATAAAAATATAAAATTAAAACAACTGTGATCAATATCCATGAATTGTAGCATTTTTATATCAATAATAGAGCTGGACACTGTAGACTTAAACAGGAGAGAACACTTATGAACACTTATAACAGAAGCACTGAGGAAGGCCTAAAACTGGATTTAATTTCAAGAACAGCACCTACAGATAAAAACTTTCTCACTAGCCAAGAAATATATGAATTTCATAATTGGAACCTGTTTGTGTGTCACGTGTGTATCTGCTGTCTTCTTAGCAGCCAAAATGCAATCATAATTAAGTATAATTTAACTGAAATTCAAAATTGAGGAACTTCAAGACCTTGGTTGAATAAGCAGTATATAAGATTTAAATAACAAAGTTGAATGATTGAACAGTAATGGAATGAAATGGTAGTAAAAAAACAAAACAATTTACTGCTAAAAAATATTTCTGAAATGTTTTTCCATTTTTAGTGGTTTTAAAATTTTTGTTGCATTTTTGACTATGCCAGAGACAGCAGCATTATAGTTTAAGTTAACTAACATTTGTTTTGGTATTTTCATGTTTTATCCACTCTTTATCCCTTTCAGTAGGTCATTATTTATTATTCTTTTGTCATGTGATCATAAAATCTCAAGATCTTGTATTTTTAGAGCTGTATAGATTAAATTTGAAACCACTTCTGCTATGCCACAAGACTGAGAATTTTGTTAGATCCCCCGGATCCTCAGTTCAATTTCCACTTATTTGCTGTGAAAAGATAATAATTTGTTCCACAAGGCAAGATTAGAAGGAATTTCTTATCATGGCTTCTTCAAGAGACAGAAAAAAATAAGCAGCAAGTAATACCCCAGAATACAGTTCTTTTATTCTATGGTTGTCGACTTTTTTAGTGTGACTCAACAGAACTCTTGGTAGATATGGACAATAAATTTTTAGAAGGCCCACCAATTTACTTCAAATTTTATCAGGAACAAGGACACATTTCCCTTTCCTCTTCTCACTTTAATATGCATATTAGTTTCAGAAAAGAAATACCTAAAAGCATCAAAGAAAATTGCCTCCTTTCCAAGATGAAAACTCAACCTTTTTGGAGCTCAGATATGCTCTTGCCTGGCCATTTTTTTTTTTCTTTTTAAATGACTTATCCAAAATAGGAACCCAAATCACTTTCAGGATATTTTTAAACACTGGCTGAATTCAGGAAGAATGTTTGGTTTTGGTTTTCATTTTGGGGGTTGTAATGAAAACAAACAATCAAAAAAGAATTCTCATACATTCACTTGGTGTGTTAAATATATAACTCAAAGCCCAACATTGAACTCCTGTGATCTAATAAGTAGAACCTCTCAATCCTGTATCCTAGAAGACTCTGGATCACTTCATTGTAAAAAGACTAAATAAGACAGCCTTCATCAATGGGTAGGGTGCTCATAGGAATTAATGTCACTTATTACAAATCTCTAAAAACATTTATTTGGTCTTATAAAATTAATATCAGACTGACATGAGCCAATTTTCATAACATGCCACTTTTCTAGGTATCAAAAGAAATCACCTCTTCTGTAGCCACTAAATGGGTAGTAGATTCACAATGATCTGAACTGACCATGTGCAAACATAGAAATGTCTGTTGCATGCAAACTGCTTTTGGGTCTGCCATTTCTCATGAGTTTCTCTGTGAGAATCCTTGGGTAACTTTCTCCTCTGACTTTATGTATATTCAGGTCTTTCAATCAACAGAGCTTTGTAAAAGAAAAATGGATCCTGCCTCATTCTCCAGTCATATTATTGAAACCTACATTCTCATTTATATATTACTAGTTTCTAGACCTCAAAGAAACCTTTCCTTATTTATTCTTGCATAACGTCCGTATTTCTACCTTGATTCAAGGATAGGCAATTTCTTGACCTACAAAGGTATAAATTAAATATGTTTTTCTCTTAAGACTTGGCTTCAAATTTTTGATCCCCTACCTAAAGTCCAACTTGTATCCTCACCCTCATCCACTAACCCTAGTACCCTTCCAGAAGGTATACATTGTGGCATTTTCTTCATGCACTTGGTGTTAAGTTGGGGGACATGGCTCTCATTTTGGAGGGAGGCAGGTGCTAATATCTTAGCTTTAGAAAATAAAAAAAAATCCTTCTTATCTGATGCATACACTTTCTCTATTGTTCTATATTTTATATACTGTAAATTGGGTAAACAGTTGATAGAATATGAAGCCTACAAAGTGTGATATGAATAACGTATCAATGCCTGTGAAATGTGAAAAGCAGTAGAGCCTCGTGATTCAATATTTGGTCTTAAGCACAAAGCCATCTGGGTTTACACTCTGAGTTCTTTTCTATAAGTCACATCACCTAAGGTCACCTATTTAATGTCTCTGTCCCCGAGTTCATACTAAATTAAATAGAAGAACAGAGCCTAGAGCACAATAAATACTCAATAATACTCATAATATCACAGACATGTCATATTTATTAATTCATGCATTACTCAATGAATAATTATATTTTTTAAATACAAATTGCCATAAAACTACTCCAGAAGGTCCATGTTCAAGTACGGCATCACCAGTGGTTGGCCAGTAAACATAAAGCAGAGGCCAATATTTCAAACAGAATATGAATCTGACCAAGAATCTCTATCAAATCTCAATTTACAGTAAATACAAAAGACAGGAGGACTTGTTGAACTCCACCATTGGGGTGAAATCTTTGAAATCCAACTATGAACATGTTTATAAGACTATCCATTTTCCTCTAAAAAAATAGACTACAAGTAAAAAGAGAAAGAGAGACAGAAAGAGGTACATCCATACCCACAAGCATTTCTTGATTAATCTGCTAGAGGGAGAGCTTTATCTACCAAAGTAACAGCTGAGAAGACCTTAGCAAATGAACTGAGGGTGAGCTTTTTAAAATACCATCAAATGTGCATGTAATACTAAAAGAAGGGTGGAAAAGAGAAAGGAAGACTAATGTACAAATGTTATGTGTAGTAACAAAGTTAGAAATAATATAACTAAAAAAATAAGGACAGGGAAGCCTGGGTGGCTCAGTTGGTTATGTCTGACTCTTGATTGCGGCTCAGGTCATGATCCCAGGGTCGTGGGATAGAGACCTGCATTGGGCTCCACCATGCTGACCATGGAGCCTGTTTAAGATTCTCATTCTCTCTCCCTCCCTCTGCCTCTCCCTTGCTCTCTCTCAAGTAAAAAAAAAAAAAAAAAAGACAGAGGAGTAGACCATAGAAAATAAAGTTCATTATATTGGAAAAAAGGGGTGTCAAAAGACACTGATAAAAACTGATAAACCAGATAATAAAATGTTAAATAAGAAAACAGGGGTCTGAGATAATCTAAAAATTTAAGTGTATATAGACAGATAGATATTCATATATGTACTCATATCTTCATATACTTATGTGAAATAATGCATATCTCATAGAAAATAAAGCAGAGCAAAAACTAAAATACGTATAATTATAAAATATTATAGCAGACCTGAGATCAAACATATGAATCAAATCAACATATTAAATTCACTTACACATCCATTAAAAGAAATTGTTTTCAATTTGTCTTAGAAAGCAAGTATCCTCTATATGATGTATGTAAGAGACATATTTAAAACACATTGAGTAATTTGGAATGACTAAAAATAAAAGGAAGAACAAAAATATTACATGAAAACAGGAACACAGAGCAGCGAGTAATGCTCATTTCAGACAAAACAGAAGACCGGTCCAAAAACAAGAAATGTGACAAAGAACACTTTTCAATACTAAAACCACAAGTCAAAATGAATCTATAACATTTATGAATATTCACACACCCAATAACCCACTACTTTTGTGAGAAAAATCTATAGGATGTGTAAGTAGACACAGAACCACATTAACAATAGAACATTTTAATACAACACTCTAACTCGAAGACAGATCAGATGGAGAATAAAAGGTAATAAAAAAGGTAGAAAATATATATAATAAATCTTATTGATATCATCACAACTCTATACGCTGATTATAGAGATCACTCATTCTTCTCAAGTGCCCAGGGCACACTTACAACAATTGATTGTATTTTAGGCAACAAATAAAACATCAAGAATTTCCATAACAGAGAAAGACAAATGCCATATGATTTCACTCATATGTGGAATTTAAGAAACAAAACAAATGGACATGTTGGGGGAGGGGGGTGGGAAAAGGAGAGAAAAACCAAGAAACAGAATCTTAACTATAGAGAACAAACTGATGGTTACTAGAGGGGAAGTAGGAAGGGGCTGGGTTAAATAGGTGATGGGGATTAAGGAGGGGATTGAAATGAGCATTGGATATTGTTTATAAGTGATGAATCACTAAATTCTACACTGAAACTAATACTGCACTGTATGTTAACTAACTGGTATTTAAATAAAAAATTCTTCCGTAACAAAGAAAAGAGTGAAAAACATTTCCATAACAAAACATTTACAAATAAACTGGAAATTACTAATAAAAAGAAAAGGCAGAAAAGCCCTTCCACCTGGAAATTAAAAACTCTTCAATGAAACCGCTCTTGAGTTAAAGAAGTTATATCAGATTTTCAGAAACATAATGACCATAAAAATACTACATATCAGACTCCATAGAATATATTTACAGCAGTAATTAGCACTAAACATTAACAGCAGATTGAATATTATAAAGTTACAAAGAAAAAGTGAACTGAAACATAGGTCAGTAGAAATTATTTAAAGTGAAGCAGACATAAATACTTTGGAGAAAAATATAAATACAGCCTAAGTGACTCTGAGATAAATACCATATGTTCTGAAATACATGTTATTGTGGAAACAGATGGAAAAGAGAATAAGAATGAAGAAAAAATACATAGAGGATTATGGCCAATCGTTTTCAAATATGATAAAAAAGCTCTTAACTTACAGACTGAAAAATATCAACAATCCCCAAGCTGGAAAAAAAAGATAAATAAGATTTTCATGAGTGAAAGCAAGATCAAGAAATAGCTAGACAGTGAGAGAGAACCCATGCCTCAGTACTACATCAAAGAGAAATTTCTGATAAACAATAACAAAGATAAATCTTTAATGTGATCCTAGGGGGGGCAACATCAGATATAACCTATAGGGAGACAATATTTTTTAAGTTTATTTATTTTGAGAGAGAGCACGAGTGAAGAAGTGTCAAACAGAGAGAAAAAGGGAGAAACAGAACCCTAAACAGAGCCTGACAAAGTGCAACAGGTAGCTCAGTCTCCTGAACCATGAGATCATGACCTGAGGCAAAGTCAAGAGTCAGATGCTTAACTGGCTGAGCAACCCAGGTGACCACTATAGAGAAAAAATACTAATGACAGCTCTCTTCTTAATGAAACAGATAAGATGCAGAAGATGATGGACAGACATCAATAATGTACTGATAGAAACAATAAACAAGGGGCGCCTGGGTGGCTCAGTCAGCTGAGCATCAGACTTCAGCTCAGGTCATGATCTCATGGTCCGTCCGTGAGTTCGAGCCCCGCGTCGGGCTCTGTGCCGACAGCTCAGAGCCCAGAGCCTGCTTCGGATTCTGTGTCTCCCTCTCTCTCTGACCCTCCCCCATTCATGCTCTGTCTCTCTCTGTCTCAAAAATAAATAAACATTAAAAAAAAAGAAACAATAAACAAACATGTCAATTTAGGAGTCTATGTCCAGCAAAATCTTCCTTTCAAAATGAAGGACAGTGAAAACATTTTCAGAAAAATAAAAGATTTGTGGTTCCGTGAATGACAAATACTTTCTAAGAAAAATGCATAAGGATGTACTGCAGGTCAAAGATAAATATTACAAATTAAAAACTCAGCTCTTTAGAGAATGCAATTAATGGTAAATATGTATGCAAACACAAGGTATTGTTTCTCTTAATTTCTATAGAAGACAAATGACTCTTGGGGAATAAGTTAAAGCAGCTGGTCTGCAATCTACTTATTCATTTTTTTTTTTCATTTTTTCACTTTAATTGGGGGGGGGGTGCATCCAGCAGCAAATGACAGAAATCAGGTGACTTAATATAATCTTGTCATTGCTTGACATGTTAGACTAAAGATATCTGTTAGGAGACTCCTTACTTATCAGATGACCTTAGGAAGATGTCCCTAGGTAAGGATTACTTTTGTTAAGAAAGAAAATATGGGGGTGGGAAGGAAGGAGTAAAGAAAGAAGGAAGAAAAAAAGGAAGGGAGAAATAGAGGAATGTATTTCTAGGGAACATTGCATAAAATATACAAGCCTCTGAGTTATGACTGAAAATCGCATCAATTAACTATCCTTGCTGAAACTGCACTTTAGAACCTGACACATGATTTGAACACATGTCCAACATGAGGAGGAAGAATGCACTGGGCCGTGTAAGACAGTCTCTGAACTGTGCTATAAGTCAAGGATTGACTAACCTTGAAATTATTAGTAAAGCTTGGTACTGGCATAGTTCTTTACTTAGCTTGAGTGATTTGACAATTCAATCAGTTATGATAGCACAACTACATAAAACAAAAATAATATTCGTGTTTATATACATCAGAAATAAAATATTTGAAGAAAATCACAAGAACAATAAAGGGTGGTAAAATGACCATACTGCTATGTTCCTTTTATTATATGTGAAGTGATATTAATTCAAAGTATACTGTGATAAATTAGGAATTCTTAAAGTAATACAAAAGCAATAAGTAGAAATGAAACAAAGAGAAACAGGTAAAAAAGATAACATGTCATACTTAAAAATTCTCATTTAACTTAAACAGGATGGAAAGAAAAGAAGATATACAAACAGATGTATACAAACATGAGAGAAAGTAAGTCATCAAATAAATAATATAGGCTAAACATGCTATTTATAAGGCAGAGATTGTCAAATTGGATGACCAAGTAAGACCCAATCATACATCCTATGTAAGATACAGTTTAATGTAAAGATACAGAGCTTTATGAAATGTTTTTTAAGTGTTTTATTTTTGAGAGTAAGAGTGCAAGCAGGGGAGGGACAGAGAGAGGGGAACAGGAGATCTGAAGCAGGCTCTTAGCTGACAGCAGCAATCCCAATGCAGGGGAGGCTTGACTCACAAAGCATGAGATCATGACCTGAGCCAATGCTGGACATTCAACCAACTGAGCCACCCAGGTTTTTGTGTTGAAAATCCAAAAAAAAAAAAAAAAAATTATCAGAGAAAAAAAATGAACACCAATAAGTACATTTGCAAATTGGTTGCACCAAGTTCAATACAAAAATTAAGATGAATTTATATCTAAGCTAGCAATGAACAATTGGAAAACTACAATAGGGATATCATTTACAATAGGATGAGAAATTAGAAATGCATTTAAAAGACATAAGAAATCTACATTTAAAAGTATGAAATATTGCTGCCAGAAAGAAGATATGAATAAACAAAGAGATATGTAATTTTCTTGGATTGGTAGAATTGACATTGTTTGAAAAGTCCATTATCCACATATTTATCTTCAGAATCAAGAAAATCCCACAAAATAAGCAATGTTGTTTTTTTTTCAAATATATTTGGAAAATAACATGCTGGTTCTAAAACTGATATGGAAATACAAACGATAGCAAAACAATCTTGCAGACAAATTCAAAGATCTTACTGCCTAATTTTATACTTTATTCTAATACTAACATTGATTCTCTTGATAGAGAATGTGTTCTTGGTTTAGGTTGAAAAATATAATCAATAGAATACAACAGAGAATTCAGAAATAGAATGACACTTATCAAGTTAATTGACTTTTGACAGACCCCAAAACAATTCAATGTGGAAATGTAAAGCTCTTTTACAAATATGTCTGTATTAACTACATAATCCATTGAATAAAATTAAGCTCCCACCTCACACTATAGACATAAAGTCTGATATACACCCAAATCTTTTTTTTATTTTTAATTTTATTTAAATCCAAGCTAGTTTATAACATAGAGTGTAATAATGATTTCAGAATTTACTGATTCATCACTTACATATAACACTCAATGCTCACCCCAAAAACTGTCCTCCTTAATGCCCATCCCCCATTTAGTCCATTCCCCCACCGAACACCCCTCCAGCAACCCTCAGTTTATTCTCTGTTTTTCAGTCTCTTAAGGTTTGCCTCTCTGTTTTTAATCTTACATTTCCTACCCTTCCCCTATGTTCATCTGTTTTGTTTCTTAAATTCCACCTATGAGTGAAAACATATGATATTTATCTTTCTCTGATTTCACTCAGCATAATAGACTCTAGTTCTATCCACATTGTTGCAAATGGCAAGATTTCATCCCAGCTCTTAAATTTTTAATCTGTGTTCAAGCAGTGAAGGCATTTTTCTTTCCATCTCTTTTCCTTTCTATCCTTCTTTTTCTTTTCTTCCTTTCCGTTTTCTCTACCTCCTTTTACTTTCTTCCTTCTTCTCTTTTGTTTTTTTCTCTCTTCCTTCCCTCCAATTCTTCCCCATTCCTTCCTACTGCCTTCCTTTCTTTTTTTCTTCCTTTTTAAAATTCTGTGTTTCTGATTTTCAACCATTTGTAATGATCATTGTCATCAATTTAAATCTACTTTATACTATGAAAATAACGTGCATTTTGTATCTTATGCCTTACACTGATCATTCTTCAAAATTACTATAGAACTGAAGCATACAGAATGATATGTGAGATTTGCTATTAGAATATTATATACTATTACTGTTTTTCTAGGGTTTTGTTAATTTTTTAATGTTTATTTATTTTTGAGTGAGAAAGAGAGATAGAGAGAGAGCATGCGAGTGGGAGAGGGGCAGAGAGAGAGGGAGACACAGAATCCAAAGCAGGCTCCGACAGCTCAGAGCCTGATGCAGGGCTGGAACACACAAACCAGGACATCATGACCTGAGCCAAAGTCAGACGCTTAACCAACTGAGCCACTCAGGTGCCCTTTTCTGTTTGTTTTTAACCAAGTTTTCAATCTAGGACAAAATTTAAAGATGACCAAATAAAGTAGCTAATATTTATCCAATTTGATATTTATTTCTATAATTCCAATTAGATAGTTTGATTAGTAACTATTCCTTTGCAAAGCCTAACAGTATTAATACAGTCATACACAAGTCATGAATTAGATCAGCATCATTACTTAAAAGGATACAACTTAACAACTAGTATTGTTTTATTGACATGATATGAACATAGTATTGTTTTACTGACATGACAAGAATAATGCATCTTCTCCGGCTTTTACTTATTTTCCTCTGTCCTTAAGTGTGTTATCTGGCAAAATAAATTGATATTATTAGTGACTTGGTTTACTCTGTACTGTTTGAACAAAGATTAAAGATATTCAACTAAATATGAAATATTCAAGAATATACTAATGTGCCTATTTCTATTTTCCTCTTACATTTAGAAAATCTTTGTTGTTTGGGCACAAACACATTTCAGGTAATTGCTGTCAATTTAAATCTATGTTATATCAGCTCTTAGAACTTAAATATCACTTTAAAATGCTATGAATTTGATAGAAAATTACCAAGCCAAAAAAAAAATCATTCTTATATTCTATATGCTCCCTACTTAGTTCACATTCTTGTATTTTAAATGGTTTTCTTATGCTTTGCAGACCTCTCTGGTAAAAACCTATAATCTGATTTCCAATTGGGTTTGACATGCTAACAATGAGAGTACCGCAGGATTTTAAAATCAACAACTTCATAAAGACTATTTCTCACAGTATGGTGACATTTGACTTTCAGATATTAGAATAACAAAGGATTTATTAGCTATTAAATTGATCCATCTCTGCTGCCAATGCAAAACAGAAATCAGGTTTTTCAGCATGCCTTTTATGTGTGCCTTGATATAGACAAGCATATTTTTACATACGAGAAATCAGAGAAATACATTCTTATCCAAGTTTGGTAACAGACTAATTGCATGATCCTCGGTTTTATTACAAAGCTAGAATTTTGTTTCATTAAAATAGAATCGTTATCTTTTTTAAAGCACATGCTTTTTTATTATTAAATGAAATCTCACAATCCCGTCAACTTATCTGCTATAATCATTTGCATTAATATGTACCTTCCCAATAATCACTCTGCGTATTAGCACTGCCCTTGACTCCTTGTTTCCCATGAGGCAAACTCAACTCCACCCCAGCCCAGGACCTCATCAAATAGGACGGAGGTAGAAGTACCATGCACACAAGTATAATGAAGCAGTCCCTTTGGGTGCCCATGATCCTGATAGAATCACTAATAATGCCCCCTCTGAATCTTGAAGACAACTGTATCAATAGCCATATCCAAACATTAAATAATACTTACTACAAGCCTGGATTTGGCTCTATTTTCCTCATCTGAGCAACCTAATTAGATCTTTCCATAAAGATCCAGAATTATCCCTTAAGCGTGGTTTAAAACACACACACACACACACACACACACACACACACACACACACACACACACACATATCCTATTCCTACGGCTAAACCTTTGCTTATACATTGTTCCCAATATAATGGTAAAACTGAGGATCTACTTTCATTGGCTACTGCTTCCCAGCAACTGGGTTGCAACCCTTGAAACTTAAATCCATGGACCTGAAACTCACACTGTGGCAGCTGTCTTTCCTGATACATACTTGCCTAGCTTGTTTTTACATTCTGCTTTTGGGAGGCTCAGTTTTGTATTAAGAAAACCATATGTATCACAGGTCAACACCTCCTGGTGTTGGAATAGCAAAGTTGTTGCAGTGTTTTAACTGATACACTGGAATCTTTTCAGAAAGTTGCCATTTAGTCTACATCTCCAGCATTTACCTCCCCTCCATTCATGTGTATCCTTTTAGGTTCTAGTACCTTTAATCTGTCTGTCCCACAACTGTGAATCCCTGGAATAGAAAAATGTTTCTTCTTAAAATAAGAAAATAGTTGACTGAGAAAAGTTTTACTTTAGTTGGGACTATCTCTTTATAAAAAGTAGTCATAGGAACTGAATATGTGTTTTGAATTTCTTCCCAGGATATAATTGCTGTTGGAGTATCTATTATTTGCTATGACATTGCTCGGTCTTTTACCAACATTATTTCTTTTTCTTTCTCTTTTTTTTCTCATAACACTGCTATATAGATATACTATACTAAATTTTTATATGATGAAATCAAATTGTAGAAAGATTAAAGTCACCTACCTTTTAAGTGGGAAAAGTGGCATTTGAAAACCAGTCATCCTACTACTCTGTGATGTTGCCTCTAAGCAGAGAATAAAAGGCCTTTCTATCCCTCAACACCTCTAAGCAGTTGCCTCCGACTTCAACTTAAATGGTCTCACTTTTCCAATATTTCCCTATCAATCCCCACATGCTATATCTAATATAATATTTAATCAGATATTGGTTTGGGTTGGTAACTATTTCGCATGTATATATAATTTCTCAATAATATTACTGTAAGCTCTGTGATAGAAAAAAATACTATTTCACTGATTTTATTTGAATTTTTGTACTTTATATAGCAACTAGTACAATGCAAACACATCTAGCAAATTCCTGCTGAACTGAACTTGGAAAAATAACTTTGTGTGAGTTCCTTGTGGGGAAATCTCTTTCTAAATCAAAAGTACTTTTATAAATATTTAAAACTGTTTTCAATGTGAGTGTCAGGTACTTCTTGTATTTCTTGATAATTGTGGCATAAGTGCAGACAACATAACCAACCTCCCTTCCTTCTTTCCTTCTTTCCTTCTTTCCTTCTTTCCTTCTTTACTTCCTTCCTTCCTTCCTTTCCTTCCTTCTTGCCTTCCTGCCTTCCTGCCTTTCTGACTTCCTTGCTTCTTCCTTTCTTCCTTCCTCCCTTCCTCCCTCCCTCCCTATCTCCCTTTCTCCATCCCTCCCTCCCTCCGTCCCCTCTCTCCCCCCCTTCTCTATTTCTCACTTTCTTTCTGTTACTGGGATTAAACATGAAATCAATTTATGGAAATGTCTTGATTTATTTTCAAACCCTTGTACCCATTTCCATTAATTCAAAATATATTGATATAATATAGGATGCAATGGCTTTAAACACTATAGTAACTAAATCAATGTTAAAACATGACCAAGTTGAATTCTTTATTTCTTTTCTAAAATCAAACAGTACATCTTGCTTCAACTACAATGTTTTACCCACAGATTATAGAACATATTATTCAGTAAAATTCACAAATAGGAGTCAATATACTTAAAATTATTTAAAACTTTACAGATGAATATTTTCATAATAGCCACTTAACTCTTTAAAAATAAGCCTCTACATTATTTTTCTAATTCTAGTATGTCCATAACAATAGATGAAAATATGTAGCAAATGTAATATAGGACAAAAATTATACTTACTCATACCTTTGCTATTAAGACCCCCTGAGATCACCAGAGATATTAGTGACAGTGACAAAAAGAAAAAAAATCACCTAAAATGTTCACAAAAATTCAACACAAGTTTGCATAATATACAAATATTCCCTTTAAAACATTCATGGAACATATACAAAGTGGCTTCTGTATATTCATGGCACTGGTAATAATAAGGGGCATGAAGGGGCATGATCTAAACATCCGCTCATCTTTTGGGAACTCCAGAACCTAGTTCTCAAACTTCTATAACTATCCACACTCTCTTGCTTTTTGGACATTGCCAGAGAGTTAAGGAGTTAATGGAAACTTAATCCTCCTTGTAACATTAGCCGTCGGTAATAGAAAAGACAAGACAACAAAATGCTTTGTCTAATTTCCTAGCTAAATTCAATAAATTGGAAGGCAGCCTTTAATCGCCTAAGGGATGCTCCAGCTTTACTCACTCTCCTTTGGCTTTAACTTTGATTGTAATTAAAATTTTGATATGTCATCTTCAATTTAAATCACCAGAGATGGGTGTTGTTTCAAGATTACTAGGCTTTTGCCTCATCAGCCATTAGTGATTAGGCATATTTGACTGGTTATCATTCTCTCTATATTCCCTTTAAAAATATACTGACAGGTGCTATTCAGAGGGTAACCACTTCACTCTTGGTCTTAGGAATTTGTGAATCAACCTAATTAGAAAGCTGGTTAATCTGTGAAATGAGTTTGACAGATATGATCCAAGCAATTGTAAATATTGCCATTTTCTTCACCTGTTTTCTGTACGCTTTTCTCTAGTGGTGGTGGGGTGGACATTAAAATGAACATTAACATTTGACTGAAAGACCCAGAGAGTAAGAGAGGCCAATATTACATTCAACATGATAATTTTCCCAAAGAGAAAACAGAGATTATTCTCCCTGTAAGAACCAGAGAGATTTTCCAAAACCTTAATTATTCAATATGTACTCTCCAGGTCAAAAATTTTTATAAATTCCCACCACAATTAGAAAGAAAATGAAACTCTAATCCTTTGTAGAAACTCCAGTTGATAAGACCCTATACTATATCTGGTCCTTGACTCTTTTTCTGATCTTATTTCCTAACCATTCTTGACCTTTCTTTTGTTTATTTCTTTATTTTTGAGAGAGAGGGAGAGAGGGAGCAGGAGAGGGAGAGGGAGAGACAAAGACAGAGACATAGAGGAGGGGCAGAAAGAAAGGAAGAGAGAGAATACCAAGCAGGCTCTATGCTGTAGACGCAGAGCCTTACATGGAGCTCAATCTCATGAATTGTGAGATCATAACCAGAGCTAAAGGGATGATCACTTAACTGACTGAGCCACCCAGGTACCCCCATTTGTCACCTTTCTAACTCATTTTTGGCCAAACTGGCTTTCTTGATAATCCTTGAATAAAACAAGCACATTCCAAACTTTGAGGGTTTTGCTTCTGCTTTCTAATGTCACATGTCCTTTGCTAGCATGCATCTCTAGGTATTCTCATGGCTGGCTTCCGTATGTATTACTCTGTGGGAGGAATCAATCACCGCTAACGACAACAGCAAATAGAGAAATATTTCCTGTCAACAAAACTCTACTGGAAACGATCCCTGGTTTGAGCCTGCACATCCTCTACTGGACTTCTTATGCCCACCATACCATCTTATATTATATAATTATATTATATTATAAATAAAATTCTAAAATAAAAAAGAAGTCAGTGTTTGTCATTTCAAGGCATTGAGGTTTTGATCCTGTTTGTTAGCAGTAGGTTCCAAGCACATCTTAAATTGGTCAGGGTTAATTTCATTTTTTTTCTTTTTTCAAATATTATTTTTATTAAGAAAATTTTAATGTTTGTTTATTTTTGAGAAAGACAGAGATAGAGCACAAGCAGGGGAGAGGCAGAGAAAGAGGCAGACACAGAATCCAAAGTGGGCTTCAGGCTCTGAGCTGTCAGCACAGCACCCAACATGGGACTCGGACCCTCAAACTGAGAGATTATGATCTGAGCCTAAGACAGACACTTAACCAACAGAGCCATCCAGGTGCTCCTAATTTCATTTTATTATTTATGGATGAGTAATGGTCACAGTATAATTTATGAAAATGTTCATCTTTTTCTGTTTTAACAATGCTAGTTCTAAAGTACTCTCCACACTCATATCCGTGTGTAGTTGGATTTGTAATCCCCTTTGCTTCTCCTACATACCTAGAAGGTAACAATCTTCCTTATAGTAGATGGCAACACAGAATTTAACATAGATTGAACTTTTACCAAGGTTATCTTGTAAGGGGTAGAACCAAGAATGAAACCAAAACTGAGATTAAGATTCAAACCACTGCTCTTATTTTTACATTATATTCTGGCAAATGTATATGTCTGCAGGGTTAATAAGGTGCTGTAAAGTGTTATTAGTAAAGTACGCTCTGGTATATTTTAAGATTTTTACTCTCCTCCTCCCATTTCCAACAAGCATGAGGGGATTTTTCTCTGATACTAACTGTGGGAATCTGATCAGGCTCCCAAAAGTAAATCACACAATACTGTGGGGCTTCCTGATGATTCGGTCCTCCCTAAGTTGGTAACATCTCTGTTTTTCACAGGGAGCCTCTAGCAATTTGTCAATTCTAGTTCAGGATTTCCTACCCTGGCATTGTTTGTCACAGCTATTTCTACTAGTGATTCTCTGCTCTGGCAAGCTATTAATCTCTGTATTCACCTGTCTCTCCAGTATCAGGGGTAGCAGTTTGTGGTATGTCCATCCTTCTCTTAGGGATCCAACAAGAGTTGTTGAATTTTCAGTCTGTTCAACTATTTACTTGTTGTTAAATGCAGTGGCAGCTTCCAAGTTCCTTATAGGTAAAACCAAAAACCAGAATTCTGTTCACTTTTTTTTCAGTTTATTTTCTGTTTTCCAGATTGGGTTAATTTTATTTTCTGTCCTTAAATTCACTAATCCTATCCTTTGTCATCTACATTTTATTATTAAACCTGTCCAGAAAGGGTGTTTTTTTTTCCCTTAAATTATAATCTTTATATCATATTTTTCAGTTCTATAATTTTCAAGTTTCTGTTTATAAAGTCTGTTTTATGCTGAGATTTTCTTTATTTAAATGAAAGTTGTATTTAATTGTTGAAGAATTTTTATAACAGTTGCTTTGAAAATCCTTGCCATATAATTCCAGTATCTGGTTCACCTTAGTGTTTCTGTCAGTTGATTATCATTTTGTTCAAGTTGCGATTCTCTTGATTCATGGTATGAAAGGTGACATGAGTGCACCCTGGAGCATAAGAGGTATCCCAAGGCCAGGTGACTTTTGGTAAAGGAAAGGTGTGGCAGGTTCTCCCTACTGGTGGCCTCAGGCTGCCGTCCCTATGGAGGGGAAGATGGTCTCAGCCAGGGGGACTATGAGGCTTGAGGTGGTCTCAACCATAGTAGGACTATGAGGCTTCCCAGATGGGGTCACTTAATGATTTTTATACCATTTTACTGATTCTACACACTGCTTGCTGTGAGTGAATCATTTTTTCTAGTCCTCCCAGCTTGTCCCGATTTCTCTGAGGACAAGAGGAGAATCTTAGATCCATGAGTATGAAGAGCTTTCCTGCACCAGGCCACTTACTAGGGCTGGGTCTCTCCTGGTGCCCAGCCATCTCAGTTCTCAGTTTGTTTGGTAGAAAAGGAGAGTCTCAGGCCTTGGCAGAGAATGGGAGTGCTTCCCTATCTGCTTATTTTGGAAAAGGCTCCCAATCTATCTCCCAATGTTTTCAGAGGGATTTCCATTCAATCCAGGGCCACAATGAATGTGCCTGGGCTATATTCTATTTTTTTCCTTGGAAATCAAGAAATAAGAGGGCTGAGGAGCCATCCTCCGTTGGGTGAGGTGGATACAAGACACTGCTACTGCACTATTCTTCCAATGCCAGGGTCTCAAACCGATTCTCCTTCTTACCACATGTCAGCTGTCACCATTTTTAGGGTTTATAGTTTTATTTACTAGGGAGGATTAGGAAAAGGCGGGTGTTCTGCCATCTTGTCTACAGTGAAAGCGACCTGTGGAATTCTTCCTGAAATGTAAATATGAAGATTCGTAACAACTGTATCGAGTCACAACCTACAAGCAGAGCTTGCAAATCTAAATATTTAGGAAAATTCTCAGGTGATTCTGATAGGCAATAAATAAACTGCAGATAAATTGCAAATTTGACACACAGAATATCTAAACATGGCATGATTTTTCAACCTGAATTGTTTTAACTATTATTTGAATTTTAATAAATATTTGGCTTGCATGTGTAGTTTTCAATACATGTTACAGGTTGTATTTTTGTATTTATTTTTTTTAATTTTTTACTATTTATTTTTTTTTTCTTGAGAGAGAGAGAGAGAAAGAGAGCGAGCGAGCAGGGGAGGGGCAGAATGAGAGGGAGAGAGAGGATCTGTCAGCACAGAGCCCAACATGGGGCTCGAACCCAGGAACAATGACATCATGAACTGAGCCAAATTCAGATGCTTAACTGACAACCACCCAGATGTCCCTGTCACAGGTTTTAAAGAAAAGATATATGCCAATAGTAATTATGCTATTCCCAGGAATTTATTAATTCTTTAGAGATAAATATTCTAAATACATCTCTATAAATTTCAAAGCAATTAAGGACTGGTGATAAGCCTCCCTCTGAGGCTAGTTTCATTAAATACTGTCTGAAAAGAGAAGAGAATGAATAAAACTTTAGATTTAAATTACCAAGTTAGCACAAATAGACTTGAGATTTAACTGTATTCATTATACAACGCTGTGAAGAGATATTCTCTTGATTATGAGAAGTAAATTCACAGACCTATGGTCCTGAGTTCAGTAGAGATAAACAATGAATGTGTAATTTGTCTCCATAAGGAATTTCTATGCTGTGATCTGGTGGGCTTTTACCTAATTTTATGATGCTAAAACTAACATGGAAACATATCTCAACACATTTTGTCCTTGATTAAGAACAATTTTATGTTGCTGTAATTACTCTGAAAGAATTCAGGATTGTGTTCATTATAATTGTGCTTTTATTCTGCATGCCTCTATATTTCATTGGGAATAAAAGGAAAAATCAATTCCCTTATTTTCTAACAAAAGGATCTTTTGTAGGAAGTAGCGATGATTGCCCTCTAAAAAAAATGAAAGAAAGAAAGAAAGGGGGAAAAAAAAAAAGGAAAAAAAAGGCTTCAGTCCAAAGGAAGAAATAACAATCTGCTTGTTAATTTTTATTCTATTCCTCAGTGTGGTTTTCTTAATTGGAGAAACACAGAATCACAGCATAAATATTCAGAAGGCAGCACCCCATTTCTCACCTGGGTTGATTTTCTGTTCTTTTCAAAGTTAAGTAATAACAGCTAGAACTTTTACATTAGTAAAATCTACTTCTTATAAAATAATAGATCAATCCACCTCTTGCTACCTCAATATTTCAGCTAATATAGATTACAAAGCAAAAATTTTGTTTTAGAAAAAAGAAATATTAACCAAATTCTGGAAAGATGGTTTAAAGTAATTTAAAAGTAAAACAAAGAAGTAAAGCATAATAAAGCAAAGAACAATAAGGTTTAATAAATGAGAGTTTGTAAATAGAAAACAATAAAACCCTCATCCTGAGCTCATATAATATATTGAAACAAAATTCAAACATTGAGCATTGATCATGATCCAAAAAGCCAAGATATCTCTTTCCTGATTTAGGTAGGGCATCTCACAAATAGTTTTTAAAAATCAGCGTTCCACACAATATATACTTAGCCAATCAAATTCATATACACCTCACATGTGACACTTCTCTTCATCTCTATTCTGATTGACACCATCCTGATTGACAATCCATAGCTATATTGCTTTCATTTGTTTTTTTTCCACCACACTTGAAACACACACACACACACAGACGAGGCACACACCATTTCAATAATCCTTAAGTGGGAAATCATACAACTGGACAGTATGAGAAAGCCTTGACATGACACTCACTCTCCTCCCCCCTCATCCTAGTTGTACACACAGTACAGCCCCAATTTCATCCCAGGTTGAAAACCACAGATGTGAGCCAAAAGAAAACAAGTCTCCCTCTTGTTCAAAAACATTGATCATTTTTAAAGGGTCTAATTTAGATATGATTCAGACATTACTTTGTAGTTTTGTGTCTCAAAGACAGGACAGCTCATGCTGTTTCTATTTCCTCTAATACCAAACACACATACATAAACAACATACAAACACACACATACACACACAGATGAGAGAGAGAGAAGGGGGCAGTGGGGAGAGAGAAAGAGGGAATCTTTATAAATCCTGGCTTGGATTTGGCTTGTTGGGATTTTAGGATTGGTTAACCTGATTCTGAAGATGAAGAGAAAAAACTACCCTACAAGAGCTAGTTCTAAACAACTGCATCGGAGATCTGTTTCCTCCATTTTCACAATTCATTCCTTCAATAAATATTTATTGAGAGCTTTATAGACACTAGGCATTATTCTCTGTGTTAGCACCCATATAAACAAAGTAGAATTTGATGGTAACTAATTAAGAAGGTGCTAGGAGCTCCATGAAAGCCACAGGTTAGACTGTAGAACAGCTAGTTTACAGAAAGAACAAGGGGAAATACAGCTAAGAAGAGCACTTCTGGTGTCAGAATAAATCTCACATATGAACCTTAAAAATGATCTTCTGAAATTTTAATTGGATCAGACTGTGCAGCAATTTATGCCCCAGGACACTGTCAAAATCAGTAAGCAATCAACCAACATTTAGCAGAAACTTGGAGCCGGTGTGATAACTAACAGAGTCAAACAGTTTGACACAGAGATCAAGAAAGGGACTCTCGGGGCGCCTGGGTGGCGCAGTCGGTTGAGCGTCCGACTTCAGCCAGGTCACGATCTCGCGCTCCGTGAGTTCGAGCCCCGCGTCGGGCTCTGGGCTGATGGCTCAGAGCCTGGAGCCTGTTTCGGATTCTGTGTCTCCCTCTCTCTCTGCCCCTCCCCCGTTCATGCTCTGTCTCTCTCTGTCCCAAAAATAAAGTAAACGTTGAAAAAAAAATTAAAAAAAAAAAAAAAAAGAAAGGGACTCTCAAAAAGTCCTGCTAAAATCACTGTTGTCCCAGGGTGACAGTGAGCATGCCCAAGACTGTACACTCTGTAAGGAGGGACATGAGAGGCTTCACACTGCATAGGAAGTAGTCCTTGCTAAAACCATCCAGCCAGGCTGCTAAACAAGAAAAGAACAAACAAAAAACCAATAATGAACCTTGAAGATTAGAGGAAAGTAAACTGGCTATAATATATTGTCTAAAATGTCTAGTTTTCAGCGACAAAAAATAAATGAGAATTTGAAGAACCAGGAAGCATGACTTACACACAGGGGGAAAAAAAAAAGTAGGTACTTATAACAAGTCTGTGAGAGAACCTAGATGTTAGACTTAAGGACTTTAACTTATTCATTATCAATATGCTCAGAAAACTAAAAGAACTAAATGATTAAAGAAGTAAAGGAAGGATTGACGAGAATGACTCATCAAACAGATGATACAGAATATAAATATTGAGACTATTGAAAAAAGGACAGAATGAAAATTCTAGGGATTAAAAGTATAGTAACTAAAGTGAAAAACTAAAGGGGTCAACAATAGATAGGAACGGCAGAAGAATCAGTGTACTTGAATAAAGATTGATAGAGGTTATACAATCCAATGAAGAGGGGAAAAAATGAAGAATGAAAAGGTCCTGAAGAAAACACAGAACAGCATTAAGTGTTCAAGCATACGCAGAATGGGCATAAGTAAAAGGAAAAGAGAGAAAAAGAGGCAGAAAAATTATTCCAAGGAAGAATAGCTGAAAACTCCCCCAATTTAAAGAAAAACATTAACCTATGTATCCAAGAAATGCAATTTATAATGTATGTGATATGAGGGTTAAGTATAAGAAGCTTATTCCAGATAACTCCTAGTTTTCTCCTTTGTGTCACTGGACTAAAAATTGTACCAGTCATTAATAAAGAACAGCAGAAAAAGATGAACTTTGGAGTCAATGCTTGAAGGTATCTAAGACTAGTCTGCAGCTCAGAGGGGAGGTCTGAATTTGTCATTTACACTTGTATTGTGATGATTTATATTTGTAAGCCATCTTTTATTGTTTCAATGTAAAATCACTCTTGGGATATTTTCATATGCTAAATTTAAGAAAATACTTAAAATGAACTAATCATCCACCAAAGCAATTAAAAAAAATCAACTGGCAAATTGTTAGGACTAGGAAAGACTTCAGCAAATTGTCACATAAAAGATAAAGTTTAAAAATTCAGCAGCATTTACTGAAGCTGACAATAACAAACTAATCATAAAATTAAATATAAGACTCCATTAAGAATAGTAAGAGGGGCACCTGGGTGGCTCAGTCAGGTGAGCTTCCAATTCTTGATTTTGGCTCAGGTCATGATCTCACACTTTGTGAGTTTGAACCCCACATTGGGCTCTACAATGACAGTGCAGAGCTTGCTTGGGATTCTCTGTCTCCTTCTTTCTCTGCCCCTCCCCTGTGCCCTCTCACCCATCCTCTCTCTCTCTCTCAATAATAAACATCAAAAAAAAAGTATAGCAAGAACCATAAAGTATATAGTATATTAACTAAGAAAATATAAGACCACTTTGGAGAAAAGTTTAAAATTCTAATTAAGGACATTGAAAATAATCTAAAAAACTGGAATATTCTCTATGGTTTTTCATGGTGACTAACATTGTTGCAAGGTCAATTTTTCTCTGTTTTGTTTGTTAAACTTTAGTATGTATCTGGAAAGTTAAAATACAGTAAGTACAGTTCTATAACTCAAGTAGGATGGGGCAGATTGTTTAATAATGGCATCTCAACGTGATGCCAGATGACAGATTGGGAGAAGGTATCTGTAAAATCTAATATGGAATGAATATCTAAGGAGAAACACACAAAAACAGCTATAACCCCCCTAGAAAGCCTATGACCCTAATTGAAAAAATGGGCAATGCAATATCAGAATAATTAGAAGATCTAGATATCCCAAAGGTTAACTAATATATGGAGAAACTGTGAGACTAGTAATTGGATAAATACTCATTAAAACAAGAATGTGATGTCACTTTAGAAACACTGTATTGGCAAATATTTGAAGCTTAGATAATGCCAAAGGTGGGTAGGAATGTTATAAAAAAAGAAAAAAGAAAGAAAAACAACAACAACAACAACAACAAAAACCGAACAAACAAAACCCCCCACAAAACTTTTCTACACAGGAGCAGAGAATAATGCATCCATTCTGGAGATCAGTTTTGGAATACTTAGTCCAGTTAAGTGTAGGAATACCCTATGACTTGACACTTCTTCTCCCAGTGTATATAAAAAAAGGAAATGCACCCACAGGTAAATGGGTGGCCTATGTGAAGATGCTCATTGTTGGTCATATGTAGTTTCCAGGAGACAGAGGCAATCTGGAGCTCATTGTTGGGATAGTCGTTAATGTGAAAAACTAAGAAATACACTGGAGGTCAAAGGGTGATGGAGCACCATGATACAGTCAGAGGGAAAGGTCCAGATGTGCATATATAGGGACTGAATACATGCAGACACATCATTTTTACCAAAGGAAAAAAAAATGAGGTCTAAACCCCAATATCATTTGGTTAAAACAAAATACATGGACATATGCCAACACTTTAAAACATACAAACAAAAAAATACACATTAAACACTTCAACGGATGTGTATGAGGAAGGTAGGAAACAGGGGATATGGGATTAAGATGAAGGAAATAAATAAATTGATAAAATGAGAAAAAGGTTCTTCAGGCCATGATAATGATAATGTGCCATGGAAGAAATAGTACGATATAATCTAATCCTCTGCATGTGGAGGGAAGGGAGGAAAAGATAGGTGAACCCAATACTCTGGAAGAATTTTATGTCAAAATTTTTAAGTTCCCTGTCTTACACTTTTAGAACTTTATCACAGGAATAAATGACTGCTAATATGATAAATTAAAATATTACTACTAAATGTAGCAAAATTACATATTTAAAAATATATAAATCAATGTAAAATTAAAAATATATAAATACATATATAATGAAATATGCATATTTATAAAATATTTGTAATATATTGCACTTTACATAGCATGTTTTTCATGTGTTGTCTTGCCTGTAATTTTGTCAGTTTTGAGACAAGTTCTCTCCCATCAATGAAAAATGTGGCACTCAGAAAGATTGAGTGACTTCCTTAATAAGGTGCCTCAGCTAGGAGAGGTGGAGCTGAGGCTGTCTAGGCCTTCTGCCTACATCTTTGAATTATATACCATGGTGGGAATGAGCACTGAGGTTTTAACCTATTATAGCTTCCACTTAACATCAGGCAAGGATCCCTGGGGCTTTACTAAAAGGAAGAAAAGAGTTGGAGAGTGGAGAAGCAATTCTGCCAAGGTTCTGAGATAATACAAAACTTTTTTTTTAATGTCTTAATTTATTTGGTGCCAGAAGGATTGTGGAATAATCAAAGTTGCCTTATTTTTCCTGTTCCTAGAGTTGGTCCTCCTAAAAGTCATCTGCTAAAGCAGGTCTTCACACAATATCTAGACTAATCAGGTTTCATAACTTGTGTAAGACAAAAGGATGTTTAAAGAGGCAGGACACAATGATCTGGTAATACTTGTTAGAATATAAAATAAATATTGACCAACAGGAAGAATCATTTGGGAACTGCTTCCCCAAGTCAGTACAAACACAATCAACTGCTGGTCTTTTTCAGTTTCAAAAAGTCACATTGATGTGGCTCTAACACAGTGTTGAAAAAAGGGGAGAAGTGAGCCCTGGGATTTTGCTAGTTACGGTATTCATTTTTGTGGGTACAATGGTGGGCAAAATTAACACGGTTCTTTCCATGACGGGACCTATAGTCTAGAACGAAAAACAAACAAAAGCAATAGGATATGTTAGTTTTTGCTAGGAGTACAAAGTGCTGTGGAGTACAAGAAGAAAATGCTAAATTGATGGATCTTTATAGGTAATATTTTCCATTTCTGATTATGAGGAACCTTGAACATACCTAAAAAGTAGACAGGATAGAATACCCCATGCATACCTCCACCCATTTCTCTTTTGCCTTTATTATTTGAAGCAAATTTTTTTAATTTCAAAAATTAATGTGTTACTACATACTTATAAAAATAGGGAATCATTTTTAAATTAACTATCAGTATAAATTTAGGAGGATCCAAAAATGCTGAAAATGTCCAAACTCTCTTGGGTAGCTAGTGGCACATTTTTGCATTAGATAGCTAGACTACCTATTTTTGCCTTGCATTTAATAAACTTGTTAGACTATTTCGTGCATTCAAATATCTATAACTAGATGAAAAAGTCCTAGTTTTCATTGGTGGTTTATTATTTCATTAACTCATTGGTTAGGCATAACTTTCTCCTACTCGAAATATAAATTAAAAAAAAATTCAGTTGAATAAACAGTTACTATAATACTTGCTGGAGGAGAAAAACTTCAGTTGAAAATGGAGGATATATATGCAGAGCCCTATTCAATAAAGAGAATGTAGAGTTGCCTTAGACTATTTGGGCTCTTATAGCAAAAGTATCACAGACTGGGTTATTTAAACAACAAACATTTCTTAATATTTCTGGATCCTGAGAAATCCAAGATCAGTATACTTGCAGGTTTGGTACCTGGTAGGATCCGTTTCCTGGTTCACCAACTGCCATCCTCTTGCTGTGTTCTCTCATAGAAGAAAAGGGCAAGGAAGCTCTCCAGGGCCTCTTTTACAAGGGCACTAGTTCCATTAACTAAAACGCCTCCCAAAGGTCCTACCTCCAAATATCATTACATTGGAGATTAGGTTCAACATATAAATTTGGGAGGGGGGCACAAACAATCTATAGCAAGGGGGTGATGTTACTATGATATATGTATATTATCAAGGATTAGACATTATGACTGCCCCTATCAACTTGTATTTCTTTATTAAAGAGTGTCATTTTTTAATAGTGAAAACTCATACCTAACTTGTGTATAGAACTTGTCACTGATCTTCATCCACTTGATGCATGGGTAGTATAAATGGTGTCAACATAGTAGAGGATGTGATGCTCAACTCCATTAGAAATCTTGAAGTCTTACTGTTGATGTAAGTCTATCACAGGCTGCTGAAAATTTGCCAGAAGACAAAAACTACAAAATTAAATTTAGAGTAAATTTATTTTTCCGATATCTCCTGATAATGTTCCTGCTGTTTGTCGTGGCATTACTGGTAAGAGTAGAAAATGTAAAAGGATTCTGAAAAATTATTCTGAGGAATGTATTTTGTTGCTTATATAAGGTTTGGTCAAAATGCATCCCTTTGAGTATGTTGAAGGGATCATTAGCCTTATATGGCAGATATAATATTTGGGAAGTCCCCTATGAGCCTATGGCATTTGTATTATATATTTCAGTACAAGACCCAAAGGCTCTTGCTATTGAAGTAGTAGTTCCAGAATTGAGAACAATAGTAGTAACAATAAAATTATAAAGAAGCAAAACAAAAATAACATAACTTGCTCCCATCCTGACAAATCCAACGTCTCTCACGCACCGTTTGAGTATTTTTACATAGCAATACAATTTTATTTATAGAACATTATATTCTGTCTTTTGTTATTTTTGGTATTAACAGGAAAACAATGCCACATTGTGTTTTTTTGAAAACTTAGCCACATATTCATTATTTATTGGTTACTACAAACTTCTATCCATGGCAAATATGGTGGTTAAACAATAATAGTGTTGCTATAACACACTGCATTGTACCTTTCTCACATCATTTCTCTAGTGTTGTCTATCAGGGACTTGCACTATCTGATCTTATCTTACTATTGCTCGTTTTCTTTGTTTTAAACTCCTGACCCAAACCTTCATCTTTTTTATCAAAACTTTCTATGATTCCTTCAACTCACATTGATAACATGATATTCTAAAGTTGTTTTAATATTTATTCTCTTTGATAACTGGATATCACATACTTTTTCAATTTTCATATATTTTTGTGTTAATATGGTTTACCTTTTTACCTAGACCACAAACTCCTTAAGAGTGAGGTTATACATACTCTTAATTATAGAGAATTGATGTTTACCAGAGGAGAGAGGGCTAGGGGAATGGGTGAAATAGGTGGTAGGGAATAAGCAGAGCACTTGTCATGATGAGCACTGGATGATGTATGGAATTGTTGAATCACTATTTTGTACACCTGAAACTAATATAACATTGTATGTTAACTAACTGGAATTAAAAATAAAAAAGAATGAGGTTTATGGATTAGAGTTTTTTGTTGTAGCCTACTATACCTCTGGTACTGAAAATTTCATTCTAGAGCCAGCTAATAAGCATCCCTTAGTACCTTATTAGAACATGCTATCTCAGGACAGTCCAGAGACCTAATGAGCCAGAATATGCAGGTAACAAAGCCAGGTTATTCACATGAACATTATAGTCTGAAGCACTGCCCTAACATGTAACAGCCTTCTGAATATGCTAAATGAATGACTGCTTGTTTATTAGTTGTTATATTCGTTTCCTAGGACTACCTTAATAAATGACCACAAACTGGGTATCTTAAAACAACAGAAATCTATTCCCTTACAGTATAAGTGGCCAGACACGAAAATCAAGTTGTCTGATGGGTGGGTTCTTTCTGGAAGCTCTGAGCAAGAAGCCATCCCATGCCTCTCTCTTAGTGTCTGGTGTTTGTTGGCAATCCATGACAAGCCTAGACTTGCAGATGCATCATTCCAAACTTTACCTCCATCTTCACATTGCCTTCTTCTATCTCTGTGTTCTCTCTTATTCTTATAAGAATACCAGTCATTGAATTTAGGTTACACCCTAAATCCTAGGTGATTTTGTCTTAAGATACTGAACTAATTACATCTGCACAGACTCTACTTCCAAATAAGGTCACACTCTGAGATTCTAGATGGACATGAAATTTTGGGAGGGAGTGTAAGAACAGTACTCAACTCGCTACAGCCTTGTAAAAGAAAGGTGTAATCCATTACCTTCATCACTATTACGATATTTTTCGTTGTGGATGAGATGATGACACTCTTCTATCCCGGGGATCAGGCATGGCATGAGATCATTGTTGATAGAGATAAAAATGTGTTAATGTGCATTGTGGCTACCATTCCCCATTTATAAAATCCAAAGCCTAAAATGAGCATGCTCATGCTCGCTCCTGCTCACTACCTCTCTCTCCCTTTCTCTCTCTCTCTTGCGCGCGCACTCACACACAAGCACACACAGAGGCTTTTCTAACTCTAAAACTTGGTATATGGAATCCCCATATGCCTCTTTTCATATTTATCCTTCCCGCTAAATACTGTGAAGTCAATAAACTTCCTTATACGCATCTCCTTATAGTCACTTTAAGAAAATGTAATGGTGCCACTTGCATTCTCTGCACCTACTGTATTCATTTTTCATGGCTTTCATAGAAGTAACTGAATATTTATAATGATTTTTTTCTTTCTTAAAGTCCATTTTCCTTACAGCTTAAAGTTAAATGATAAGCCAATGGCATTTACTGTGAGCTGTTTACAGATGCTTCCCCTTAATTTTGTTCAATTAACATCTCTACAACATGCTTTTTCTCTCTTGGAATGTTATTGCATGGTATATGTTAATGAATTCATACTCAGAAGCTTTTAAATTAACAGGAGCAATTGCATAAAAAAAATAACAAGAAGAAGAAGTAGAAGAAATAAATATATGCAAATAAATAGGCTTTTCTCTATAAGTGATGATCTTGGGATTTTTAAATGTCACTTTTCTTCTCCATTTGCTAAAAATGTCTCATATGTAAACAACTCACAATCATATTGCTGACTCTTCAAAATACATTATAGAGTAGTAAGAGAGCTGATTAAACGTTAGGAGGGATTCATTTAATATCTGTGTTGTTCAAAACAATGTTGGGTGTAACAACAAGGTTAGAA
This sequence comes from Puma concolor, assembly GCF_028749965.1. Classification (NCBI taxonomy): domain Eukaryota; kingdom Metazoa; phylum Chordata; class Mammalia; order Carnivora; family Felidae; genus Puma; species Puma concolor. The sequence continues at coordinate 43,660,666 of NC_141669.1, forward strand.
ACATTTTTGATTCATCCTCAAAACAGAGCAAAAATTACTTTCAAACATTTTTGTATGTTTGCATTTCTTAAAATACGTCTTTTCCATATATATACTTTTATATTTATTTGACCCCCTGTTAGTCAGCTAAAACCAGGAATGATTTGCTCATTTCAGTATTGTAAAATAAGCAAAATTTGCCTTTAGGCAACTAGCTGGTAGTCTTAATGTCCCCTTGCTGTCAAGAAGTCCTTATCTCGTTACTCTACTTGTAGCTGTTTTATGGACAGCATTGTATATCGTAAAAAGGGAGGGGATAAGTACTCTCCTTAGGTACAAAGTTTAGGGGGTTACAAAACTAAAGTGTGCCAAAAACTGATAATAAAGATGAACAGTATATTAGAGTTGCCCACATAAAACACAAAGTAAGCAGTACAATTTGAATTCTAGATATGCAAATGTTGGTACACATCATTTTTAAAAAATTTTAAGTATACTTCACATAATAGTTCATCTAATATTCAAATACTGCATGAAGTATACTTCCAGAAAATTTTTTTCTTATTGTTCTAATATTAAAATTGAAATGTCCAATATATTTATTTGCTAAATCTGGCAATTCTAACTTTAATGCACTATTTTTAAAAAGTCAAAATTAATGTAAAAATTCCATGATGATAACAATATCAATTTTTAAATAGAGCCAGTATCAGTCTTACCGATTTTTCCTTTTTTTCTATGGCTCTAATATGGCTCAGTACAGCACAGTGACTGATTCTAAGTTTTTAAAAATCACACTAAAACATAATTTATCTTGGAGCATCTGGGTGGCTCAATCGGTTATGTATTGGACTTCAGCTCAGGTCATGATCTCACAGTTTGTGGGTTCAAGCCCCACGTTGAGCTCTGCACCAATAGCAGGGAGGCTGCTTGGGATTCTCTCTCTCTCTCTCTCTCTCTCTCTTCCTGTCTCTGTGGCCCTCCCCCACTCTCTTTCTCTCCCAAAATAAGTAAATAAACTTTAATAAAACAAAACATAATTTATCTTAATTACTGATTAAGGAGTGCCCTCTAATTTTTCCCCCATGGCAAATGTTTCATTTGCTTTTTCACAATCTGAGCACTGCCTGGAATCTTCCTTAGCTCCTTATAATTTGCTCTCACCACAGGCCCTGGTTTTAGTGAGGAACAATGTGGGTAGTGACCAGGTAGTCAGAAAGTTTATAAAGAAAGGATTCCTTAGGAATCCTTTCCTAAACATTAGCTGATCTGATCATCACATTTGACTGAAGACTAAGTTGAGGTCCTGGAAGGTGATCTGATTTGAATTGTAGTCACAAGGGAAATCATTGGCAAATTTGAAAATAGCAAACAAATCTCCCAACAGTCCAATACTACTGAGCTATTTACACACACAGACACACACACACAATTTTAGATTAATCTATAAAATGAGGTCATGGGGCACTTGACTGGTTCAGGCAGTAGAGCATGCGACTCTTGATCTCAGGGTTGTAGGTTCACTATACCCCACGGTGAGTACAGTGATCACTTTAAAGTAAAATCTTGAAAAAGTAAAGCACAACAAAATGAGTTAATAACCAGCCTGTTCAATTCTACCTAAAGTCACAATTACGGGTACTAAGAGAGAAAAATAATTGTATCCTTTATTTATTCTTCAAATACATATTGAGCTCCTTGTATGTACTAAGCATTATCCTCAGCATGAAGCATATAGTGATGAAAATGCAAGACCAGGTCCCTTTTCTCTTGGACTTTCCATCAAAGTGGGGCAAGGATAGTAGTAAACAAATAGAACCAACAAACAATGTAAGACAGATGTTGTAAAGTGCTAGTAACAAAGTAAAGCAGGATTATAATAAATGTGTCCCTCAGTGTGAAGGACTATAGTGGATGGTATGGAAACAAAAGATTTCTTTGAAAAAATGACAATGGAGAAGAGAGATGAATGTTGAAAGAGGCAATCAAGATCTAGATGAAGAACATTCCAGACAAAGGGAACAAAGAGAAAGCCTGGAGAAGGGATGCAGTGTGGCCTAAATCAGAGGCAGTAGTCCATAAATTCTGTCATCGTGCAATATCCTTTTGCCTTTAGTTAAAAATATATTTTTAAAAGCAGCTGGAAAAACTTTTTCAGGGCTATTTAAATTTTATGCTAGTGTTTGTAGAACCATATATTAGCTCTCAATCTGGAAACTGCAAGTAACAAAAATAAGTGGTAACTAGTCACATATGGCTATTAAAATTTAAGTTAATAAAATTAAATAAAATAAGAAATCCAGTCTCTCAGGGACACTAACCACATTCAAGTGCTCAATTAACCACATATATATATATACACACACACACACACACACACACACATATATATATATATAAATATATAAATAATATATAAAATAATATATAAATAATATATATAAAAATAATATATATAATATATATAATATATATTATAATATATATTATATATGTAAATAATATATAAAATAATATATAAAATAATATATAAAATAATATATATAAATATATATATATATAAATATATATATATATATAAAATTTATAGAAGGAATTCAGCCCTTTGTATGCATCCATGTATTCATAATATTGAGTGACTGCCTACTACATGACAGATGACAGGAACTATTATAAGCAATGGATTTAGTAATGAACCCCAGAGGCAAAAATCCCTATATTCATGGAGCTTATATTTTGGTGATGGATAAATAGTGAGTTCATTATTGATAAATGCTGAAGAGGAAAAATAAAGTAGGAAAGAGGAATTGACACACTGGGGGATGTTGTAAGGAGCTGAAATAATAAAACCTCAGTAAGAACATGGTGAGGGGGAAATATGTAAAGGACGTAAAAGGAAGGAGATACCGCTCCTCAGGAAAAAGAGCAGCCAAGTATGGCCAAGAAAAGGAGTTCAGCACAACCAAAGCAAAGTACAGAAAGATTAGCGGAGAAGGAGGAGCTAAAGACAAGGAGTTCTTAGGAACAGACCATTTAAGAACTTGTAGATCAGGGTAAGGAATTTGTATTCTAAGAACTTTTGGACAGGAATTTGTATGTCTATGAAGAAACTTTAACATTTTCTTTCTGCAAAGTATCAAAAAAAAGGAACAAACTATTATTATAGATGCATTATGAAAATTGTTTGAGAGGCACTCGGGTGACTCAGTCAGTACAAACATCTGACTCTTGATTTCAGCTCAGGTCATGATCTCAAAGTTTGTGAGATCAAGGCCCATGATTACAGATCATGGAACCTCTATCCATGGATTCTCTCTTCTTTTCTCTCTCTTCCCCACCCCTGCTCATGCTCTCTCTCTCTCTCTCAAAATAAATAAATAAACATTTAAAAATAATAAATAGGGGCGCCTGGGTGGCGCAGTCGGTTAAGCGTCCGACTTCAGCCAGGTCACGATCTCGCGGTCCGTGAGTTCGAGCCCCGCGTCGGGCTCTGGGCTGATGGCTCAGAGCCTGGAGCCTGTTTCCGATTCTGTGTCTCCCTCTCTCTCTCTGCCCCTCCCCCGTTCATGCTCTGTCTCTCTCTGTCCCAAAAATAAATAAATGTTGAAAAAAAATTTTTTTTTAAAAATAAAAATAATAAATAGAATATAAATTAAAAAAAAAACATTTCTTGAAATGCTGTATTAATGTAGCATAATGGTAAAACATAAGTCTCTGTAAGTGACACCTAGCTTTGAATTGTAGCTTAAAATCTTTCCCAATAACTATATAGAATCGGTCAGGTGACTTCCCCTCTTTAAGAGAGGAAACAGTTGACATGTATGGAATTCAATCATTGTACTGGATATAGGACTTAGGACTTAGAATCATGTCATTTAATCATGACAACAATCCCAAGAGATGGTACTTTATGTATTCTAATCTTACAGATTGAGAAAAGGAATCAGAGTGTGGTTACTTAACACTCCATATAGCTAATATTGCCAATCTCATACACTTGATGTGAGATTTAGAGTAATTCACGTAAAGCACTTAGCAAGTATATGCTGCACAATAATCATTATTACTATTATTATTATGCTATAATTATCTGTGTAGCAGGCCTATTTCTGAAGCAGACACTGAAACACAAATATTCCAAAGCAAAATCATTGCAGATGGAAGCCTGACATTTACTTCAGTTGAGATCTTTTAAAATGGGCAAAATATAGTACTATTTGACCAGTCATTTCATAGAAATACGTTTTGTTATGTTTCTCATTAATTAATATAGCATTCTATATTCTCAGAAGTATAGAAATAGCAATCAAGTGTCAATTCAAGAATTACATTAACCATCTCCCTCACACTAAGGAAGAGCAAAACCAATGGGAAAATAAAATGATATCCATACCTTATTATCCACAATTCATGCAACAAACATTTGACTTCTTGAATTTTGAAAAACAAAAATGGACTGCCCACCTTGACACTAATGAAAGGATCCTTTGTCATAGAGTACAGCACCAGATGTAATCTAATCGCCATTAGTGTAAAAAAAAATGCATTCTTATTTTTGTAGCCGCATACTTAACATGGGGTGTGAGACATAAGAAGTGATCAAGAGTTGTCTTCTTCTCTGAATTAAATTCATGAGCTGCCTGTACCTTACGAAACAATAGGAAACATGTGTACCAGAATGAGACATCTTCATGCATCAAATTAGACTTGTTCCATTTCTTTCACAGAGGTGTAGATAAAATCACAGTGACAGGGTAAGTTTCATTCACATATATATAACGATAAAAGGTGGAATGTGTCAAATGGAAGCTGAGAGAAACTAACAATAGGTGCTCTAGGACAGTGAGTGACTCTCACATCTCATCACTGAGACATCCACACATATGACACAACAGGAACAGCAATGCTAGACCCAACAGTTGACAGCAGCCTGGGATGAATGCATGATTTTTGATGCCTCTGCTGTAACCTCAATTATTCCCTATTTTGTGCTATTAAAGAAAGAGTTTGGGAAGAAAAGTGACAGGGACTGACATGATTACAGTAGCAGGACTAGGGACTATGGTGAGAAAATGAGGCACCCAGGCTACAGAATGTAGGGAAGCACTCATTCCCCTGTGCAGGCACTTGCATGACCGCAAGAGTGAGTGCCCCCCAAGACTTTGTATCCTAGGAGCCTGGCTTGCCTCACATGGTCAATGACCATGTGCTCTGCTTTGCTTAGGGCAGTCTGGGTTTACAATCTATTTTTCTGGCTTAATTAATGTTAGTGCTTCCTTTCACTTTCAAGTTTTCACTGATTTAGATAAATTGTATGTTCATCATACTTATAAGGGTATTTCTAAATCCAGATTAAGGTAAATAATTTGAAAACATTCAATCATGTTTTCCTTTTATAAATGTCTTCTTTACAAATTCAGAACCGATTGAAAGGCATCTATGCTTTGAAATATCATAGTTGAAAACTGCTCTAGACACATAGCAGAAGGGAAAGACTCACTCTGGGCTAATATAGACCTGAAAACCTTTACAGAAGATATGAGCACTAAATTGATACATGATATAAAATTATATATGATTAAAAAAGTGAATATACTTCCAGGTTGGAAAAATAATTGATAAATACTATGTTGTACAGGAAACCGCTTATGTGTGGGGTTATGTGGGGCAAATATATTCCTATTTTACATTGCTTTCCTTTTTCCCCCCATTTCATAGGACATGTCCATGGGATAATATCCATTTAAGAAATTTGTTACTTAGATTTGGCCTACTTTTAACATACTCCTGACAATAAATAAGAAAATATTTATGTCAATATTTTAACAAAGAGCCTGCCTGATTGCCAGGCAGTTTTTACATTTGACCTCTGACTCCCCCATTTGGTCACAGCGTCTTCTTTTGGGAAAGCCTTTAAGTGATTTGTGCATAAGCAATTAAATCAATAGATGTTATTGTTAATAGGAGTAAAAAATATTTACTTCTGGGATTTCCCATACATGGATCAATCCTTCAGACACATGGAAAGAGGAGTTTGCTCTTGTAACTTTATACTTTGGAGTTAAGGTAAAGAATGGCAGCATAACTGATCTTCCATAGCTCTGTGGGGCTTGCCTTTGTAATTCATAGAGGCTCAATTAGCGGTTGTATCAATCCCCTGGGTGTGCTCCCTTGGATAGCACTGTAATTAGCTGGTACAAGCTGCCTATACTAGCAGTTCTCAGATTAGAAGAAACAAAGCCAAGCACAGCGTCCATAGGTGGTACCTGGGAACAGAATGGGGGTCAGTGTTGACTGATCTCCATGGCATGTTAGGCCCTGTGCACTGACTCCACATCCAATTCTGGCTTTGTAGACCTTCATGGCAATATATAAACAGGACCCTTGCTATATACTTGTATCCCTTACACACACTTATCACTGACTATCAGTTTTGCCTTTTCTTATCTTAGTGCCTATGGGGAAACATCTATAGTCTAGACCAGATGGCAAAATAACAGGTGTGACTGTGTGAACAGGAAAGAGAGAGTAGGACTTTATTATATAAGTTCACATGTACGTTGTCATTGCAGCTATCTGGTGAAAATGGGGAGACACCAAGGCATGCTCTAAGATGTTATTGCTTTTGAAGACAATAATTGGAAATTGTACACAGAAATGTGCTGCTCTTAGGTATGTGATTTATAAGGGATCTGAGGTATACTGTATCTGACATGCAATTGAGACATCTATTTTACCTAATGAATACTGCTCACTGCCAGCCAGCCACAGTGCCAGGAATAATTCAATTAACTTCTATAACAGAATGGATTTTAAACAACGTAGAAAGCTAAGGCAGCTAGCAGGAATAGAGGAATGTATAGTACAGAGGTTTAGGTTTGTGGAATCAGTTCAGAATTATGACTTTGCCATTCATTCCTTGTATACTATGTTCAGGTCATTTAATACCTTTGAACATGTATCCTCTTATCTGTAAAAAGAGGCAAAATGCCTCACTTAAGTTCTTGATTAAATGGGATTAATATCTATAAAGGGCTTAGCCTAGTGCATTGCATAATTTAAATAAATGTTAGCTATTATTATTATTATTAGTTATAGAAAAGTGAAGAGTGAGAGATGTGAGATCCAGATGAAGACTGGCATATGCCTGTATATCATCGTGTGTGGTTAACCAGCTCATCTATCTCAGGGTACTGCCAGTTTTGAGAAGTGGAGAGGGTTCCACATTACTTGGGAATACTGTTACCCTGCCACTTGCTTTGCAGTAAGCCTGTTAAAATCATCCTGAAATGATTTCTGACTTTTAAGCCACTTGGGAATGGACTATATCCAGAATCAGGACCAGAACTCGAAATACTATTCCTGAACTATTTTTGCTACTCCACATTTAAAATATTAATGTAATGGGGCAATTTTCAGCAATTATCAGTAAGAAGCTTTTAGTTCTAAGGCACCAGGTCTCCGACCATCTCCAAGGAATATAAATAAAAGATCTTCCTAATTCCCCTTGTCCTTGTACCCTAGGTATGTGAGCTGTTTTACTGAGGACAGTGAAGTATGTCCACATGAACAATCCTTGGGCTAAATTCTTGGAGGAAACTCTGGCTGTTGTACATTTAACAGACTTTTTAAAAATGATTATTTATTTGTTTTTGAGAGAGAGACAGAGAGAGAGCAAGCAGGGAAGGGACAGAGAGGGAGGGAGACAGAATCCCAAGCAGGCTCCGTGCCCTCGGCACAGAGCCCGATGTGGGGCTTGAACCCATGAACCACGAGATCATGACCTGAGCTGAAATGAAGAGTTGGATGCTTAACCAACTGAGCCACCTAGGCGCCCCATCTGGCTGTTGTGCATTTTTGCCATACATTGTGTGCTTCCCTAGACTCTAAGAGTAGAGAGTTTTTTTTCTTTTTTTAATCTGAAGTATATTTAAACTGACTAAATATTTGTTGTATGTGAATTTCAGACACTTGAGCAACCCCACCATCCCATGTTGCCTCCAGTGCTACAACTATTATGAAGTGAGACACAATTATTTGAAGGCCAACATCTTTAATCAACATTTAGATATTCCTTTATGTGCTGCATTTTATGTGTGGTTATCATAAAATTTTGTATTTTACACTCCTTCCTCATCCAAATTTAAAAAAGAGGGGTGTTGATTGGTTTGCTTGGTTATTTATTATCATATTGTATCACTGTCAGTGAAATCGACCATGAAAATGTGCATTAAATGGTTGATCATAAAATAAAGCATTCTTGGCATGTGGAACAATGACAAAATAATACTGTGTTGAGCTTATTTTAATTAAAATAGCCCCTCTCTGGCTGGTGAACTGCACTGTTCTGAATGCTAGTAAGAAACTAATAAGAACTAAAAAAGTCTGAGTAAGGGGCTCAAGGTATCCAATTAAAAAATTTGTAATGTTTATTTATTTTTGAGAGTGAGAGATCCAGAGCACAAGCAGGGGGAGTGGCAGAAAGGGAGAGAGAGACACACAAAACCTGAAGCAGTCTTCAGGCTCCAAGCTGTCAGCACAGAGCCCAATGCAGGGCTCATAATCACGAACTATGAGATCATTACCTGAACTGAAGTCAGACATTCAACTGACTGAGCCACCCAGGTGCCCCAACGATATCCAATTTAATTCATTCCAATTATCTGACCACCTATGTACAAGATCCAGAAGTGAAAATGTTTAGCCTGGCCTTCATAGTGACCAGCATAGAGTAGATTTTGTGACTTTATCTTGGAAAAATTTCTAACAGAAGTGTTTAGATATGGGACATCATGGTTCAGTGCCAATCACTAACCAGCACTGCTACATACTTTCCGTTCTTCCCTTCCCATGGGTCCAAGTAATAGAATTCAAAGTAGAAGTAGTCAGACAGGTAAGGATATTTGTATATAAATCTATGATTCTAGTGGATGTTGTTTGTGTCCTGTCTTTATCCTCATTACTAGCCAGGTATGTACACCTACCCCAGCTGTCCTGAGTGTGAGATGGTAATTCACAATTGTTCCTTCTCTGAAGAACTGCTTCTGGACAAATGCTACCGAGACTGGTCCTGCCACTACCAAAATGTCTGTAGACATCAGCCAATAGCTGCCTGCAAGAAAGTACAAAAGACCAGTCTCTAAACTCAAGACTAACTCTCTGGAGCACACACACAAAACAACTGTAAACACCCAAGGAAATTTTTGGAGTGATGGATATATTTAATGCCTTGGTTGTGGTGATGGCATCAAGGGTATATGCACAAGTCCAAATTCATTAAGGTGTACACATTAAGTCATTATGTTATTTTTTGTATATAAATTGTACCTCAATAAATCTAATTTAAACTAACAAAAAAAAAAAAAAATCTCTGACCAGAGGTACCTTGGTGGCTCAGTCAGTTAAGTATCTGATTCTTGATTTCAGCTCAGGTCATGATCTCATGGTTCATTAGATCAAGTCCTGCATTGGACTTGGAATCCTGCTTGGGATTCTCTCTCTCCCTCTGTCTCTGCCCCTCCCATGCTCTCTCTCTCTCTCACTCTCTCTCTTTTAAATAATATTAAAAAATAAAAATAACAAAATATATATAACCAGAAAAATAAAAGGACTAACTCTATGGTATAATTTGTGTTTCTAGTTTGTTCAAAGACTCTATGTCTATTTACCTATTTTTTACCTTCCTTATCATGCATATCCTGATTAAAAGAAATCATTTATGTCTTAGGCTCTGCTTCCAAAAATTCTTGCCTAAATCATAGTAGGCCAGGTAATTTTAAGAGAGGCTGAATCACCCTGATCATACTATACTATCTTCTTACCTAAGTTTTTCCTGTCCCGCCAAAATATCCTTTATTATTCTATGGAAAAATTTGTCTGTATATGTGCATTTGCATGTGTGTGTACCCATCTGTGTATAAGCATATATAAGTGAAATATCTCAGGATACACAATTCAAAAATTATGGAAATATCTCAATTGCTACTTTCAGCATATTCATAAATATAAAAAAACTATCGTAAGTGAGAATAGTTATACCCAAATCTGATAGTATGGGCATTATTCTCTCCTTTATTTACTCAACTTGTTTTATTATTATATTTCCATTAGTTTTTTCTGTTAAAAATAAAAAAATTAAATAAGAATGCAACAAATCAATAAAAGAAACATAATAATTCCCTTTATTTTCTTAACATTTTACTAAAGAATTACATCTACATTAAAGGGTGATGATATATATTGACATGGTTGTGTTATAGGCAGGAAGTGAGGGGTGCCTGGGTGGTTCAGTTAAGTATCCAACTCTTGACTTTGGCTTAGGTCACAATCTCACAGTTCATGAGATGGAGCCCCACATCAGGCTCTACACTGATAGCTTGAAGCCTGCTTGGTATTCTCTCTCTCCCTCCCTCTCTCTCTGCCCTGCCCCTGCTTGTGCCCTCTTTCTCTCTCTCTCTCTCTCAAAATAAATAAAGAAACATAAAAAAAATATAGGCAGGAAGTACCCCATTAGAATGTAGAACGAAGAAATAATAGAGATGTGGAAGAACTGTGGTTTTGAGGACGTTGGTTATTTTTTTATTGAGAATAACTTATTTTTTTAAGTAATTAAATCCTGTTCACCAGAGAAACCCTTCATGTATCTTTTTATATAAATGCACACTGTGTTCTCCAGTTTCAATGGGTAACATAGAGAGAGTCACTCTAAGGCGACTGTGTGCATAAAACATAATCATTGTACTCCTTCTATGCAGTGAGATTATCACCTCCATCATTGATGTCTTCCAAAGTTACTGTCCATTATGGAGAGTGAAAAGCCTAACATCCAGGCCCATGTAGAATTTTCTTCTCACCACAGGATACTGTTTACTTGCTTACTGGCAATGCCATTTGCCCATATCTGGGATATGATACTAGAACTGTGTGTTGGCAATAAGGCTGCTCTACATTGTAACATACTTTTAAGGACATAAATGGACTGTTTCTGTACTAATCTAAGTTATTAGCCTTTCAAAACTGCACATGGACTTTACGAAGCCTCATATCATCTACACTGATATCACTGACACACCAAAATCATCTCCTATGGTAATATGAAAAAGAGGTAATCAGTGTACATTCTGTTGAATGAGAAAAAAAAATTAAAGTAAGAGATGCACTTCTTAATGATTTAAAAAATACTTCTGTGACTTGACTGAAACATTTTTAAATATTAAAAGGATAAAGAATAAAGTACAATCAATGTCCATTTTGTGTCATTAATAAGTCCAAAGGAGAAGGCCCAAGGTCTCATCTTTTTTGTATAATAATTCTGATATTCCAATTTTCATCCATGCTGTGATCATAGAATATGTTGAACTTATTTTAATGGCAAAAACTCTGTAGCTTCTACCATCCCTAGGATGATTTTTTAACACAGTTCATAACACTTTCCTTCCCGAGATACACACATGCACTTATGTCTGGCAGTCACCACCAAGAGGGATCATGTGGGTTCCAGCAACAACCCATGACCAGCAGTCACCAGAGAACACTGTCAGTATTCTTCCTGTCCACCTCAACTTTGGCCACCCTTAATTCCACTTTGGGTCAAGTCTCATTACTGTCACTGACAGTCATGAGAATTTATTTATAAGGGTGTGCCAGAGAAATGCTGGATTCTGTTCAGACTCAGGAAGAATGACCTTCAGCTACACTATCATCTGATCCCAGAATCTGCTGTACTAGATTCACTTGAATTGCAAGCCTCTCAGAAAAAAATGTGACTTTCTGTAAGCCCTCTGGGCAGAAGAATCCATCCTCACTCTAACAGTCCGAAGCAAGAATAAACACCAAAACACAAATTCCATTCATTGGAAAATCTCAGCAATAACTGTGAGAAGGGGGAATATTTTTACTGGGATCCTGGCATATGAAAATTTAATAAATTCATGAAAATGTAAGCACAGGTCTTATTATCTTGGCATATTTTAGTTGCTCCGCTAACTAAACTAACTAACTATTGTGCCCTATAGCATGCCGCAGTATTTTTTTCCTTATCTTCACTTTCCTCCTCCTCCAGATAGCTCAAATTGGCATCCATTCTATGACCATCTCCCAATATTGTCCCTGGAAAAATTACAAAATTGGTAAGAGTTGGCTTTGGTATTCTCACTCAGTCCCATATTTGCTACCTTCCATTGACCTTTGCTATATATAGCTCCTATAAAAACTGATCTCATTTGTTGATACATATTTAAATTATTAAAATTAATTAAATAATGTCTAGAATAATTAATTGAAAATGTTTATGGGTAACTCATATCTTCGAATTTTACTAGGCTCAGGAGTAGAAAAATTAGAATGCTATTACCTCTTTTTCAAGGAGTTTAGGGCTGCCTGGGGAAAGCGGACAAATACATAAATAAAAAATAGCCAGACAACCTCACATTCATTACTATGCTCGCTATGCTCAGTATAAGAAATGGATATTATGGATGCAAAATGGAAAGGCATGAAGAAAAACTTTCTATCAATAGGATAGTTCGGAAAATAAGTACAGGTTTTAGAAGAAAAGGGAAGGTACAACTTGATTTTAAGTACAGACAATACTATGTTCAAAGGTGGAGATGTGTAAAATATCCCTGGACAGCTATGGCTGTCTATTCGTTGGGAGGCAGGGGAGAGGGTGGGGTAAGAGAGCAGTTGGCAGGATTTTAGGTGAGAGAAGTAAAAATTTTATGTGGTGACATAAGAGGTTTGATTTTTTTTTGAAAGCTACTGAGAACAACAGAAAACTTTTAAGAGTCTATCAACATGATCAGCTTTGACAAGATGAGATCTTATCTAAAACCTAAAGCAATAACTTGATAATCAGTTTAAGACTTCCTGGCAATATATGCATTTAACCAAAGACAGGCAATGTCTTTGGTGACATAATCAAAGGCATAATTTTATTGAACAAGTTTTCATATTAGGTCTGCACGATTCAATTTATTAATCCTTACACAAAAATGCTTTTAACAAAGAAAGAAGAAGGTGAATAGTTTTCTAATATGAGTTCAATACACTCAGTCAACTTTTCAACTACTTCATAGTGTTTCTCCCCTTGAGATTCATCCCCAGGAGACTAAGTTGCCTTTCAGCTCCCGAAATAAGGAAGAGAGGTGTCAGAGGCCACTCTCAGGGGAGAAGGGTGTTGTCAAGATGCTATCTAGATGCACTGTAGAATGAGCATACAGAACAACATGAAAACTCCAGAAGCACACAATTTATTCTCATCCTCTGGGCTACTTAAAAATTCTGATTTTGGTCTAAAATCATATTTGAAAACAAACTTCACCAACGTTAATAAGTTCAATGGCCTAGAGTTCCAAGTTTGTTTGCATTTACACTATCTATAGGCTTTCTCTGATAAGCCTTGTAAATCCCTGTCAACCTACTTTTCTCTAAACATCCATCTCTGTTTCTGTCTCTCTGTCTATGTATGTATGTATGTATGTATGTATGTATGTATGTATGTGTGTATTACTCCGATTGTATGTATGTATGTGTGTATTACTCCGATTAGAATCCTTCAATGGCTTCACAGTGGATTGTGGTCTGAAAATCTGACCTCCACACTCTGACTTATCTTATATTTGTAGTTCCCTATCCCATGATTACTTATAAATATTAGGTTAAATTCCAATACAAATTCAAATTACTTTTTTTATGAATGAGTCAGAAGGCAGAAAATGGTACTCATGCACCTACAAACTGTAAAATTCTGAAAGAATAGAAAATTGCTCAGGCTTGTTCTTTCTTCATTGTTTGTCTGTTTTCTCATAGTGAGTTCCCTTAGAATTCTTTAAATAAGTTATACCTCTGTGGTTGACTTTAAATAGAATCAAGGTCCAGAACCTGAGTGCATATTAGAATTATCTAGGGAGATTTTTTTAAAAACTATTGGTACTTGAGTGCCATCCCCAGAGTCACTGGTCTAGGGTGCAGACTGGCATCAGTATTATTTAACATCCCTGTGGGTGATTCTGTTATAGTCAATGAAGGTAGAAACCCATTGAAGTAGAGAGTGGAAGGGTCACTGTAAGTGTGTAACTGTGAGTTCTGTGCCCTCTTCCAAAGTTAGTCTTGGTTAGAACCAAAGAGAAGTAACTCAAAAGAGAAAAAGTACCTATTAATTGCATCAGAATTGACAATGTGTTCAAAATACCTATAGAGTACTTAATATGTGTGCCTGCCACTAAATATTCACTCATATTTAGTTCTAAGACAAGGAATCCACTCTTGGAGAGCATAGAATAAACATCATGGTTACTAACAATCTGGTATTCTTAGAGATGGAAAGTGAGTACTGTATTTCACTTTATGTAAATTATTCTTCAGTTAAAATTATCAAGTATTGAGAAATAAATCTAATGAAAGTTGTGAAAAATATTTATACATAAATATGTAAAATATTACTAAGTGTGAATTCCATCCCTGGTATGGCAAATAAAGTTGCCAGAAGCTGACTCACCCACACATATAAATTTAAACTCAATATAAAATTTAAAAGACACCATGTAAAGTATCTAGAGAATATCTATAGGCATATTTGGAGAAGGGCAGAGTCTTGTAAGAAGGGGCTCATGCAGTTAAATTCTTTGTCCTTATGGTCTCATGGCCTGGAGTTAAGTATGGTGTGGGGTGGCTGAAACTCCAATAGAAACATATGGTCGAAAGTGAGGGGAATTCCAGAAAAAAGAGAGGCCTGGATTCTATGTGAAACCTCTGCCTAAGCCTCTTGCTCTTCCTGAACTATGTCTACCTGGGAGTATTGTGCCCACAACACACAACATCAAAAAGAACCAAACGAACCTAAATGGCTATTTACGTCCAACAAGGGAGAGTTTGCAGGTAGGTTGAGTTAACTGTGGGCTGACAAAACTAAAGGCATTATTTAGAGAAATGTAAGGGGATCCAGAGACCACATAGCATATCATTCACAGGCTCACACATTCTACGTTTATTTATTTTTTGGGACAGAGAGAGACAGAGCATGAACGGGGGAGGGGCAGACAGAGAGGGAGACACAGAATCGGAAACAGGCTTCAGGCTCTGAGCCATCAGCCCAGAGCCCGACGCGGGGCTCGAACTCACGGACTGCGAGATCGTGACCCGGCTGAAGTCGGACGCTTAACCGACTGTGCCACCCAGGCGCCCCAGGCTCACACATTCTAGAATGAAATCCAAAGATACTCAACATAATAAAAACAGGAAAATATTACCCATTCACATAAAGAAAAAGGAAGTCAACTCTAAGAGGATCCACATGTTGGAATTGTCAGTTCTAAACTTTAAAGCAATGAGGTCAAGTAAATTAGAATAACAAGACAGAAAAATATCAGCGGATAGATTATATATATAATATATACATGTAATCTTAAATAATAGATATAATATATACAATGAATATAGGTAATAACAGAGTGGACAAGTGAGGATGAAAAAAATTAAATAAAAATTCTCAAAATAACCTTTCTGGAAAAATAAACACAATAGAGAAAAAAAGTTAATGCATACCAGGAAGGGAGTTTTTTATGTTTCTGCATGGTTCAGGCTTTTGGGGAAACTTTTACTGGGAGGTGCATCAATGGATAAGATTTAAAACTTCAGGGATGATTCAAATGCTAAGGCACTATCCAAAAATTATGAGTTTACATTTCAAAGAGGAATGAGAATAGGAGCCATGGAGATATTCTAAGGGCTGTAAACTAGGGTGGCTTATTTTATCCTCCTCACCTCATCAGATACTTATTTACATTCCATAAGATAAGAAACTAGCATTCTTCCCCTTGCATTTCTGAGGAGAAATGAGGAGATTAAGTTTATCTCTCTCAGAGGGAAAGAGGACTGTGTGTGTGTGTGTGTGTGTGTGTGTGTGTATTCTTAGACATAAGGATGATGTCCATCTGGCTTTCCTCACATCTCCTCAGAGGGGAGAGACTGGCTAAGGGGAAGCAATGTAGTTCCTGCTGCATTGCTAGAAGCAACCGATAGCACTAGAAAGAACTAGAGAGAACTGATCGAACTAATAATCAATCTGTACCTGTCCCAGAAACCTCATATCTACTTTTAGGATAGTACAAATATCAACAGATATTAAAAATTTATTCTGAATGTGAAAAAAAGATACATGCAGATTATCCAAACTGAATAACAAGGAGAAAAAGAGATTTAAAACAATAAAAAAGCATCACAAACATATGGGAAAGTATTGAGGAATTCTAGAAAGAGGGATGGGGAGAAAGAGAGAGAGGTGGACCAGAAGCCGAAAGAGATGATGAAAACAGAGAAAGTGGGGGAAAAAAATGAAGAGATAATGACAAAAAATTTTCAAAATTTCATGAAACACATATATTTGCCAGTGAATTCAGCTCAGCAAACCCCAAGAGGACAAATATGAAGAAAGTAATGCCTTAGCACTTCAAAGTCAAACTATTTAGAAGCAAAGGGAGAGAATATGGTGAATGCTGCCAAAGAAAAATAATGTATCAAAAACAGGGGACTATTACATTAGAAACAATTGAGTCCAGAAGATAAATGAGGTAGCATGTTTCAAGTTATGAAAAAAAAATAATCAAATCAGAATTCAATATTTGGTAAAAACATGCTTCAAGAATATAGGTAAAGATTTCCGGATAAAAGAAAATGAAAAGAATCATCACCTTTTGACCTGCCACTACAAGAAATGCCAAAGGAAGTTTATCATGCTGAAAAAAATCAATAGTACAGAGAAACTTGTACTTTCAAGTAAGAATGTGGAATATTGAAAGTGGCTTATAGATGGGTACATAAGAAATACTGTCCTTTTGATTAATTTATTTAAATATGAATGATTAATAATAAAATATATGACATCATCTTGATTGATTTATATTCTATGTAGATGCAGTGCATCTGATAATTTTAGTAAAAAGGATGGCTGATGGGGGACAAAAATGAATCTATACAGCTGCAGATTTATACATTTTCTGTAAAGTGGTACAATATGAACTTTAAACACACTGTAAAAAAGTTGTAAGTTGTAATACTCACCATAAGCAGTAAAAATATATAGATAAAAAATTAAAAATTGAAATAGAATTGAAAAATATGCAAATAATCCAAAAGAAGGTAAGATAGAAAAGATATACAAAGGGGGGAAAATAAAGGAAATTATAAAACTATATACCTAACTATATCAATAATTGAATTAAATGTTAATGGACTAAACACTCTATTTAAAAGGTACAGATAATCGAATGAACAAAAAAGCACAACTGAAATGGGATGTTGTCTCCAAGAAATGCACTTTTATATATAAAGACACAGACCAAACTGGGCTAAAGTAAACTGGTGGAAAACATATTTCATTTGAACAGTACATATAAAAAGCCCAAAGAGAACTTACTAATATCAGATAAGATAAAATTCAAGACAAAGAATATCACTAGGGATAAACAGGGAAATTTCATAAAGAAAAGTGGTATAAGAGACATAACAATCATAAATATGTTATTTGCCTCATAACATAGGTACAAAACACATGAAGAAAAATAGACAGAATTAAAGAGAAGCGTAAATAATTAGAAAGTCACCATAAGAGTTTAACATCCTTTCTACAAATGATAAAGTTAGACAGAAAACAATGGATGGATGTGAACAATACTATCAAATACTTTGTCCTAACTGATATTAAAAAGGCAACTGGGAGTGAAGTTTCACTTCTTATGAAGACAGCTCACCAAGACGGATTTTAGGTAGTGGGGCTCGTTAAATTTAAAACAATTAAAATCATAAAGTGTATGTTTCAAAACATAACAGAAATAAATAAGAAATCTATAACAATAACACATTTAGGTAACCCAAAATATTTGGAAATTAAAAAACACACCTCTAAATAATCCACAGATCAAAGATTATTTTTTTAATGGAAGGCATTTTAACTAAAGAAAAACTCAAATACAACCTTTCAAAACCTCAAAACCTATGAGGTATAGCTAAAAGAGTGGTTAAATAAAACATAGATTTTACTGTTTCCCAGAGAGGAAAATGGATTTAATTTCAATGAGCTAAGGTTCTACATTAAGAAGCTGAAAAAAAGAGAAGCATAGTTAAAGCAAGGTAAGTAGAAAAATAATAATGAGCAGTAATTGAGGAAATACAAAACAAAGAAGACAGGAAAAAAAGTCAAAAGTTTTTTTTTTTTTTTTAATAGATCAAAACAATAAACTCCTACCTAGGATGACAAGGAAGAGAGCAGAGAAAATAATCAATATCAAGAATGAGATACTAATTTCACTATATACCTAAGAATGCCACTTTTCTGCAACGCTTCTCTCTCAAGAAGTGTCCCAGTATCTACTTGGGTGAATATTTTAAGGCTGATAATAACTGTATATCCTAAGTTCTTTGTGCTCTTTAATTCCCTTTTATTTATCTTCATGTTGAATCAAATGTCAAATGATATTGTAAAATCTATCAACATATGTACCATATCATAGTTTCTTTTTTTCTTAGGTAGTCTTTCAAAATCAAAGCACTGTATCCATTAAGTTAGTCCGGGACCCAATTACCAACAGTAAAATGGCTTTTCTTGTAAGGAGGAATTCAGAGAATATGGTTTCTGATCAAACAAAGGGAACCAGAAGCAGTCCCATTAGATGGAGGGCCTACTCCACATACAGAAAGAGTTACACAATGGTTCTTCACCAGACTTATGTATAGCTTTGATAGTTTTGCCTCTTTCCCACATACATACTAAATCAGAATTTCTGGAGAATATGGCTAGATACTTGCATATTTAAAAAAGCACTGCAAATAATTTTGCTATTCATCCCTAGCTATTAAATGCTCAAAAATAAGATTAAGAGGATCATGGAAAAGTATATAGACAGAAAAAAATTAAGAGCTGAGGAGTAATTATTATTTTCTACAGACAAACTTTTATCCACAAAAAGTTACAGCTATAGTTTTCTCTCACATGGATTAAATATGAATATTTCAGAGGAATGTAAAATTAGTATTAAAATAATAAAAGTTATGGGAAATTAATTTCTTATTTGATGATGTTTAACAAGCTATGTATGTGGCTTCTGCATATGTTTATCAGACTCTTTGAAAACTAACAGAAAAGAACCTGCCATGTGAATGCAGAAGACCCAATAGGCACAGGAGGTGTCAGTCTAGAATGATGGAGAGGCAATACAGAGAGGGGAAAGACAACATATTTACTGTCGTTTAAATAATGATGTATTTTTTTTTTTTTCAAAATAACACTAGACATTCAAGAATGATAGAAAGGGGTAATATGAAATTTAGATAAAAGTAAACTCACTAAAGAATGTCTAGACTCTTCAAAGATTCAGTGCATGAAGTGGAGTTCTGGGAAATTAGTTGTAAAACATGGAAGTAAGTATTGTATAGATCTTCCTATAGAACCGAGGGACATGTCTAAATTATCAAGAGAACCCACAGAACCTATATGTATCCAGTTAATGCATATTGTTGCATTATACAGTATGTATCATTAATTAACTTCTTAATATAAAAACACAGAAAATGAATTTATAGGATTATTTTGTCAGACATCTCTCCAGTGACAGGAAATCTAACAAGACATGAAACAAATTACAAATATAAGATGATTAAATTATACACAAACAGTGGATCTGCTATAATAGTCCTATTATTGTTATTTTCTTTGGCCATAACCTCTACTACCTGAGGAGAGGGTTCAGGGTTGTACAGATAAGCCAGTGTACTTGTTCATGAAGTCATTTCATGCTTTGTCCTCAATGCTGCTGTAGTATCAGAAAAGAATTAGTGACTTCTACAAGGTATCTCTTCCTAATATCATACCAGATTCATAGTTTTCTGCCTAAAACGGGCATGGTCTAAAGGTTTTACATGTTTGTGTCTCTCACAGCCATTGCCATATTATACATGTGGCAAGTCTCAGATGTGATAAACAGATTTCATCATGCATTTGAGCATGTATTACTATATTAGTTAACTAATACCCTCTGTTATGTAGGAATCTGAGGTGTCTTCTGACTACTATGGAATTATACCTGCTGTGGCAAGATATGGTAGAGCAGTTGCTCACATTTAGAAGAGTTACACATCTTCCAATCCCAAAAAGAAAATATTTTTTTTGTACATAAGATATCATCAACTTAAAATTGCATTTTATGGCTTAACAATATTACAGTGAGTTCTCAATAACATATGTGTTATTCTCTTGAATTTTCAGGAGAAATAGGGATTTTTGCCATTTGCCACCAAGTGGATGCCAATTAATGCAAGGCAAAGCCATAAAATCTAGCAGAAAATTACGCAAATGCAATAGCACTTATGGGCAGTTATATTTAAAAAGCACTTTGTTTTCCGATATTTAGTGGATGTTGGCTATTTTTGACCACTTATCATCCATTCCCACTTCTGCTTAATCATAATAATTTACTATTCCTTTGGTGACTTACACTTCCGTCATTATGACTGCATGCCATGACTAACCCATTCTCTGGGAAGGATGCTAATTAACTTCAGGAAACAGCCACTTGATTTTGACCTACCCATTAGTGTAGTGTCTGAAAGGACAAACCCCTTTGCTATTCAGAAAAGACTCTGGGAAAAAAGAAAGCATGTAAAGTCTGTAACTCCCAGAAGGTGATGGCAGATGACTCTCAAGGTGATCTAGCCAGCCTTCTGATAAAGCAAACACCACATAACTCAGAGATAAGGACCAGAAAAAAGAGGAAGGGAGGGAGAGAGAAAGACAGAGGTGTGTGTAAAGAGAGAGGGAAAGGGAGGAAGGGACAGGAGAGAAAAAAATGGTAACATTTTGAATGTTGCCTCAACTCAGCATCAAATGATTCCTACAACTGGACTTTTCAGTTACAAAAGCCAGCATTATTGCCTGAACCAGTTTGGAAAAGTTTTCTATTGTTTATATCCAAAGGATTCCTCACTTATGCACCTCTAACTCTGCTAATAGTGTCTTTTGTTTTGTCTTTGCTAAGTATTATTTTAGTAGTTGCAGGACAAATTACAATCGAAGAGAAGTAGATGGTTTGAGAATAGATATTAAGGAAAGAGGTAGAAGGACTTTTCAACAGCAGTCCATAGGCAGTGAAAGTTCCCAAACCACTAGTGTCTACTACAGTCTACACTCACCTGAGACAGCACCAAATAAGACTTCAATTCTCTCCTGCCCAGAATTATGGTCTGAATGCTTGGGCATCAGGCAGGCTCATTAATTTTTATGGCTTTTTCCTTTTACCCTAGTCTCACATAACCACTGGCTTAGGTGATTGCTTCTGGGCAGAGAAAACTGATTTGCAATCCATGATCCCAGCAGGGAAAGAGAAAGTTCACTCTCTGGTTAGTTAAGTTCTTGAAGAACAGGGCAGGTATTTTTATTAAATCATGAGAGGGTCTGAGTAGGATATTCCAGCCCCCACCAAAGCTGAGCTGACAGGATAAAATACACTTTATTAGTTCAGTTAGTGCGTTGCTTATGCAGTGATCTAATGCCCCTACATACTTACTATAAAGCTTTCTTAGCACCAGTGAGGGATTTTCATTAGACAAACCATAACCTCTTTCCATTTATTTTTTCCCCTTAGGTTTGCCTTTAAAAAATGTATAGATAATGAAGACCTGAGAAGAAATAGCATCAATTCCTAAAGTCTTGTTCTAAGTAAAATATTTGACTTCTCCCTCCTACCATCAAGAAAATAGAAAAGATACAAATGGATGGGTGATGAATACTAAACAAACATGTTCATTGGTTTGGATTCCAACCTGAGTGACTGGGGTTAGGGAGTGCTACCAGAGGATGGTAGAAAAACCATGATTTACAAATAAATGAGGAAGCACTCTTTCTATCTATTTCTCTTTGATTGTAATTTTTTCTGCTTTTCATGATATGTATTCTAAATGGAATCATAGAATCAAAATGTTTGAAACTTTGGTTAGGTCATGCTTAAATTCTTAACTCTTAAAAATGGGAAAATCTGGGAAAAATCTCCGACATTACTCAGCATGAGAATAGTGATCAAAAAGAGGAGACAAATATGCCTTCAATTATCTTCTCTGATTCCCTTTATCTGGACTTTGACAGTGATAAGCAGGGCCATAAACAGCACCATTCACCTATGTCTTCATCCTTTAAATCTTAGTAGAAGGAACAAAGAACTGGCCTGGGAAATGGACAATTCAGCAAAATGTGGCAAATATGCACACACATAACATAGTTAAATAAGACTATTAACCTCTATAATTTCTTCAAATATAAAACTACTTTCTTATAGTACTATTTATGCGTTCAAATAAAGGATTTAAATGATTTGGGAGCAACCTTTATGTAAAAGTTATGAAGAATAGTAATGATCTAATACATCAAGCTCTGTTACATCACTTTATTAATATTAGAATAAAAACTAAAATAATAAAAAGTAAAAATCAAGAAGTAATCGTTTAAAGAGATCATGATGGTTTCGATGTATCTGACTTTCTAGGTTAGGGTCAAACTATAATAACTGATTTTTTTTTTTTAATTTTTTTTTTTCCAACGTTTATTTATTTTTGGGACAGAGAGAGACAGAGCATGAACGGGGGAGGGGCAGAGAGAGAGGGAGACACAGAATCGGAAACAGGCTCCAGGCTCTGAGCCATCAGCCCAGAGCCCGACGCGGGCTCGAACTCACGGACCGCGAGATCGTGACCTGGCTGAAGTCGGACGCTTAACCGACTGCGCCACCCAGGCGCCCCTATAATAACTGATTTTAAAATGTCACTTATGAAAAGAAAAGCAAAAATTTTAAGGGTTAATCCTTTTTTTTGTAAATTTTTAATTCAATAAAATATTAATTTTAATGTAAATCTTAATTTTTAAAGTTTACAAGATGATGGTATCTTAGATACTTCTAAAGAAGCAATAATGTATATATATATTTTAATTTTGTGCATCAATGCTTCACAAGATTCACCAGCCCAAGAGGTGAAAATACTTCCTGGAAATACACTGATGATAAAAAAAACGATCTGTCAAAACTGTTTTACAGGTTAGACAGGCAAAGAACGCCAAACGCTGGCAATTCAAAAAATATATAATAATCCATAGTTAAGGAGGAAATAGAGATATATATTTTTCATTTCTACTCCTTGGGAACACATGGAAGAGAGCCTGGAGAATGGACACAGGAAAAACAAAAGTGAAAAACAATGATTATGCAAGAAAATATTTTTAAAAGTTCAAGATGATAAAAAGTTTATATATACCCAAAAAATTAAAATATAAAAATAAAAACACAAAAGTCAAATGATTTAAATTAATTAATAATTTCAATGACAAAATATTATTCAGATACTTTCAGTTATTCTTTTAAGAACTGAATAATTAAAAAAAAGAAACTGCAGAGAGCAAAAGGATTAAA
This sequence comes from Puma concolor, assembly GCF_028749965.1. Taxonomy (NCBI): domain Eukaryota; kingdom Metazoa; phylum Chordata; class Mammalia; order Carnivora; family Felidae; genus Puma; species Puma concolor. Next base: position 43,684,089 of record NC_141669.1, read on the forward strand.
AACTTTGGAGATTTATGTATCTTGATGCTCAACAGCCTTTATCATTTTGTATAATGTCTTTTTTCAAATTGGAAAGGAAAAGGCTCAGAAAGAGAGATAAGAGAGAAGGAATGGTGATGGATGTCATCTCTATGTACTCCCCAGCAGAAAAACATAATCTCACTATTCTTTATATCATTTATCCTTTATATTAGATTCCTTTACCACTCCTCATACACTGTCATATACAGTTCCAGACAGGGAAGACAATACCAGTTTTCTTCAAAGTGATTGCTCCTGTCCCCCTACTTAATCCCTCACTCCATGACCCAAAAGAAACTATCAATAGTGGCAGTCCTCAACCTCTAAAAGGCATAAAAAATGACATTTAAATGGCCTTTGACATTTTACTACTCAATTAGGCTGCCTTAATCAGTGTGTTCCTGACAACATGGTATGCTAGGAGAATTCCAGCAAAAAGGTTGGAAACAGCCAGAGCCAGATAGGATTAAGGCTGGAGGAAACTAATTCTGCAGCCCAAAATTTTGGTACCAACTGCCAGGAGCCTTAGTAACTGAGCCTGCTTGGAGTAGTTACCCAAGGGTTATGACTGAAGCACTCATAAATACTTTCTACATGTAAAATGCATTTTCAAGTTCATTTCCTCCCCTATTGGTGTTTAATCCACTCTTCATTTTCTACCTGAGAAAGTATATTACCATACACGTAAATTAATGAGAATGGAGTTATTAAAGATCTTAAATATATGCTAAATTTACCAAAAAAAAAAAAAAAAGTGCTCTTTATTATTCAGTGTCCCATTGCTGAGAACTTAAACTGCTCTGGCTATTTTTACAAAAAGAGATTTATAGTATGATGAACTGAATTCTGTTCTCAGCCATTCACTCCTGCTTCGTAAATGGATTATGCAGTCTCAATTTCTACCATGATAACTGCAGTAATTTCACATTCTTTGATGTTGGGATCATCATGTGACTTGCTTTAGCCAATGGAATGTTATCAGATATAACACAAGAATTGACTAAAATTATGCTTGTGTGATTAAGGTCATCTCTTACCCCTCTGTCATTGCCATGAAAAAACATGTCTCAGCTACCCAGCCGTGACTAGAGATATGTGCTTCGTCCAGAGAAAAGCTGCTAAGCTAAGCCCAGTTCAAATCAGCAGACCCCCAACTTACCCACAGACATGTGAAAAATAAATGTTATCATTTAATGTCACTGAGAAGCTTTCATTGTTTGTTATATATCCTTATTTCACCACTAGTTAGTTGAAAGCCATAGGGTATTAGGTACTGACATGATTATTTGAAGGGTCAAAGAGCTAACTCTAGACCAAACTTCTAGGAATGACTTCAAAACCAATTAGCTAGCCTACACGGACAATGTCCCTTCTGATATAATTGCTGAGTTGCTATAGGAACCACTAATTCAAATATCACTTGAATTGTCCTACATAACACGTATGGGAGCAGTTGGCTAATATAATACCTATCCGTGATTGGGGAAAAAGCAGTAATATACTAGCAAGCCTTACTTACCACATGCGTATTAATTGGCCTTTTTCTCATTCATCTTTTCCCACCCCTCCAGGACCTTTAATGTAGCAACAGCAGAGCAGAGAAACAAAAACAAACACAGCCCACCCCCCCAAAAAAAAGCTGGGGGAAAAAGTACCTCTGGAGAATGAATACAGCTTTTATGCCCAGGGAACAGTGGGAAGTTACATCTCAAAGTTTCAAATAGACATGAAAAACTGCTTTCAATGTCATAACCCTTCTAACATAATTTAGTAATATCAGTAGCACCCAAACTCAGTAGGGACTGAATCCATATACTGGATTCATGGGTACTGACTTCTGGATGGGTAAACAGTGATCTATACTGTTTACTTGATCTAACAGAATTTCATGGGAGAACTGAAGAATCACCACACTCCTATGCATTTCATTGCCACAGTCCTATAGAGACATCATTATTATAAAATATGAATCTCTTTAAGTCATTTGCAGGTTGATTTAATATAATTTTACAATGTTCATAGAAATATACCATGATAACCCATAACCTCAGTCTAATTATGAGAAAAACACCAGACAAATTTCATTAATCTGATGGGTACAAGTACCTGCAATTCTCTACAAATATCCATAATTCTCAAAAATTTTAATGCCATCAAAAACAAGCAACGTCTAAGAAACTGTCATGGCCAAGAGTAGCCTGAGGGGAAAGGAAATAAATGTAATTTGGTAACCTGAATGGGATCCTAGAATAGAAAAAGTGTTTTTTGGTATCAAAAACTAGAGAAACCTAAATAAATTATAGGATTTGGTTAGTAATACCGTATCAATATTAATTCATTAATTGTGATAAATATACCATACCAGTGTCAGATGTGAACAGAGAAAACTCGGTGTGGTATATATACACTCTGTTTTATCTTCACAATTTTTTTCATAAATTTAAAAACATCCTAAACTGTAAAAGTTTATTAGAAAAACAAAATAACAAAAAGAATTCTGTCAGGAAGTCAAGCAGTAAAATACAAATGCCTTTCAGTACAAAGGAAATTTCCTACATAAAAATGTTACATGCATTACAAACTTCCATTTTGAAGAAAGGGCTTGAAAGTCACATGATCCAAATATAATATTCAAGGATCTCAAGTTAAGCTCACCTATGACAGGGAAAAATTGAAAGTATTCTTTCTCCTGGAGGCAGGAACTGCATATTAAGCATAAATCTAGTAACAAAATAGTTTTAAAGAACTGCTGTCACCTTTATTCTTAATAAGGCTTAGAGGGAAAAAAGTCGAAGAGCTGTAAAGTTTCTATATGAAGAGCAACAGGTGAAAACTAGAAGAGCTAGCATAGCAAATATTGTGAAAATCTGAACATAATTACATCTTAAGTTTTTTGTTTTTGTTTTTGTTTTTGTTTTGCCACTGGATTCCTATACCTTTAATTTTTTCCCTGAGATATGACTTTGTTTATAGGTAGAAAGAAATTAAAATAAAACATTTAAACGTGCCTTTTGAGAGTTCTGAATGTAATATAAAGAATGACTTTCGTTGTAGTGGGTGGGAAAGAAAGACAACATGAATAGTCAGACTGAAGAATTTTGTTTTTTTTGCTTATTTTGAATTTCTTTAAAAATGCATAGTTATTAGAATTAAGATCTTGCTTTTTAAGTGTGGCTCAAGGACAGACAAAGAGCTTGCTAGAAACGTGAAATCTCACATCTCATTCCAGAACTAGGGAACAAATTACTCATTTTAACAAAACCCCTAAGTGATCTGCATGCTCATTAAAATTTTCAAAATACTCGGGGCGCCTGGGTGGCGCAGTCGGTTAAGCGTCCGACTTCAGCCAGGTCACGATCTCGCGGTCCGTGGGTTCGAGCCCCGTGTCAGGCTCTGGGCTGATGGCTCAGAGCCTGGAGCCTGTTTCCGATTGTGTGTCTCCCTCTCTCTCTGCCCCTCCCCCGTTCATGCTCTGTCTCTCTCTGTCCCAAAAATAAATAAACATTGAAAAAAAAATTTTTTTTCAAAATACTAAATTAATCTACTTAATAAGTACCTCATGGCAACTACTTAACACACACACATATACACACAAACATATGCACATTCTTATACATTCATTTATATTACCAAGCAGAAATTGATGAATTCTCACATATGTATCTTGAAAAAGCTACAAGATTAATGAAGTCAGGACTAGAGAAAAGAGATGGAATGGTGCCATATCTGTCATTTATCTGTGTTGCACTGGGATGCTGATTCATTTTCTGATCCTCATTTACTTCATCTGTAAACTGGGAAAGTACCATGAGTTTTGACTGCTTCACAGGAATTTGTATGAGAATAACAACTGGTAATTCATGTGTCCACTTTGCAGTTCAAGGTAATATAACCATATGAATTTTGCCAGGATGATTACTATTAGCATCATTTGATGAAGAGAAAGATCACAGTTGTAAATATTTCTAAGACAACAAGCCAATAATAGACAAATTCATAGCTAGGTTCATTTGTTGCTATGGTTATACATAACAACTAGATGAACTGGATATAGAATTTTCATCAGCAGACTTCCTCTTGCCAAGGATACTTTGCATAATGTACACCTCATCATGGGATTCTATCTACAATAAAGGTTTTAATTTTCAATATAGCAAAATCTGTCAAGAAAAAAAGGTTAATGGTAACACTATTAGATCTCCAGTTAAATATTCCCTGTACTAAATTTTACACAAACATCAATATGATTTTTATCATTAATAGTTAATACATAAGAATACCATTAATTAATATCAACGTTCACTGTTAGTCCTACATATGTATAACTTATCTTTCTATCCTCACTTTTCTTTCTGAAATCAAAGTTAATTTTACTGTGACATATTCTAAAAAGTAAATTTGATACCCTCACTGATAACCTTCTCCATCAATATTATTGCTTATTCCCTTATATATAAACTCTCCCACAGATATATCATAAACAGCTATTCAAACCCTTATACATCAAACATTGAGGTTGTTTCCTATTTCTACATGTCTGAATAAATACTACTGAATAAATACTCATACATAAGATATGTCTTGCAGATTAGGTTAAAATTCTTAAGTCAGAATTACTGGCTCAAAGTTATCATATATAAATTTGCATTCTTCCCTGAAAGCTTGTAGCAAAAGAGTCTCCCAAACAGAAGATGACAATGGCCATTGCTAACTTTCATTCCAACATTGATGATTACCTTTAATAACTGACCAAGTTAAACTACCATTTTTTTAAACTACCATTTTTTTTAATGTGTAGTCATCAAGCTTACTAGCAAAGATAAAATTTTATTTTATAAGTAATAAGTCATCTGCCTTCTTTTCTTCCTTCCATTTTCCTTTCCTTACTTCCCAACCCTTTTCCAAAAAAAAAGTTGAACTTGTTTCTTTATATTGTTCCTATACTGACATGCTCTTTTGACAAAGTTTACCATAAATGCACACAAAAATAAACCTGCCTTTTATTATTAAAAATAATTGGTTGTCAAATGTGTGGCAAACATATTTTAATCGTTTTAATCATATTTTTGATTAAATATTTGAATTTTGCTATATTTGATGTAAGATATTTACATTTTTATGTTGTATTAATCCTACCCTTTATTTTCACTTGTTATTTTCTTACCAATTTATAGTGGTCTACTTTTATGCTTCTTATATTTTACTCTATTTTTTTAATTCCTTAATTTACTTCAAATTAATGTTATTCCATACTGTGATACCAAAATTTACATTTTGGTATATCTAAATAACTAACACTCTGCCTTCATACCATGTGACATATTTAGGCTTTTACCTGCTGTTTTTAAATGTTACCATTATACTGCTCATTGTAATGTATACCAGATTGTCATTCTGTTTTAACCTGTTCCAATAATGTGTTTATTCCTGTACCAGCAAGAGAATGTTTTCATAAATACTACAGCTTCTAAAACATTTTACTATCTGATACAGCATTTCCCCTCACAATTCTTCTTTTTTCACATTTTCATAGGTGTATATTTGTTTTCCCTAAAAGTTAACTCACTACCATATCTGAAAGTTCCCATTAAGATTTTTATTGGCATATTATTGAAATATTACCTTATATGGAAGTCAGATATCTATGCAATTCACCCAAGAGTATGATATATCTTTTAAAAAAATCTGTTCTTTTTTTGTCCTTCTAGAACAAATTTCTCCTTAAGAATATTCTATTACCAATGGTAGTCCAAATATCTGTGTGTAGTTGTTTTTAATAAGGAAATTGAAACACACAGCCTATCCTACTCTGAGTTCAATTATACAGAATTTGGAATTGGCACGTTTAGAAACTCCCATTATTTAGGACTGCTCTAAAAAAAAATAAATCCTTTTCTACAAAGAGAAGAAAAGAAAGTGGTCCCACATGTTAAAGCTCTCCACTGGGCATGCAGTTTGCCCATCTGTCTTCATATATTCTGTACCACTTTAGCTTATGCCTAAATGAAATCTTCCATACAATGAATAAAAAACCCATCCATAAAAATCTACGTGAATAGTGGTTTAATTTTTATAACACTATTTTATGTAAATTATTTTATTTAATTGCAAAGTCAGAATCAGATGAGAAATTTGATGAGAAGCTTGAGGCACAATAAGGTGAAACGAAATAATTTAGGTTGCACTGCCAATAAGGAACAAAGATGGGATCGGATACCAGGAATTGCAGAGCACTGTTGCCTTTCAAACACACACACACACACACACACACACACACACACACACACCACACACACACACACACACACACACACACACACAGTCTCATCTAACACAAGCCCCAGGATATTTTAAAAGTACTATATGCTTTACACTATCTCATAATTAATCATATGGAGAACTGTCATCTATTAAGATTAGCCACCGTTATACACATATTTTTAAGTAGTTGTTTTTAGTTTCTTATGTCATGCATAAGATTTAGATTACATGTAATTTAGATTACATTTAAATATTTATTCAGAGCTGCACATACATTAGGTGGCTTCACTGACAGGAGAGTTCCAATCAACCTAAAAATAAACTCCTTCCATAAACAATTGCTCACCACTTTCAAGACCAAAGTTAATCTGAAAAGGAAAAGATTTCTTGGCTTTTACAACTGGATTTGGAAAAGGAATATTTCTTTTTTTTTTAAGTTTTTATTTAAATTCTAGTTAGTTAAGATATAGTGCATATCGGTTTCAGGAGTAGAATTTAGTGATTCCTCACTTCCATACACATCCAGTGCTTATCACCACATGTACTTCTTAAACATTTTTTTGGACTGCAATCTCATGACAATTAAGTTAAAACAAAGAAAATAAAAGTTTTTCTAAAATGCTTAGTCCACATATAGACAGACATATAAAAATGGATTTGGCACATCTACTTCAAGGCAATCAATAATCAAATGCTCTCTTTGATAGTTCAAAAAGCACCACAGTTACTAAGTGGCAGAGGTAAGATTTGAACTCAAAATCCTTCTGTACTCCTAGCTATGTTCTCCTCTATATACAACAGTAAAACACAAAACAAAGTCATTCAAAATATATAGGAAAAAAAATATATATATATATACTGACTAACTTGAAAACAACTACAAAATGAAACAAGAGGAATATGTAAGACTTCCATTTTGTATAAAAGGTATTGATAAAGGTTTCATTTGGGCAATGAGAATTAATACTGTCACATTCCTGAATTCTTAAATTCAAAATTTCTAGTCTCTAACCACAACCAGTATCCTTTGAATTTTGTCACTTGATCACTCCCACTAAAACTGCCCTCTGACTACATCAGGGTTTTAGTTAGTCCATGTTTGGACTTGTCTTATTTTGTCCTTTAGAAGATGTCATCCAAGATTCACAAGGGGAAGCACCATCCTTCTATCAGTGTTTAGGGCCATGTAAGGAACCTCCTTAATACACCTGTCTTGAATAAATACTAAATGTGATTTGTATTTATTACATTAAATTATAAACTCTCTTGGGGCGTCTGGGTGGCTCAGTCGGTGAAGCGGCCGACTTCAGCTCAGGTCACGATCTCGTGGTCCGTGAGTTCGAGCCCCGGGTCGGGCTCTGGGCTGATGGCTCAGAGCCTAGAGCCTGTTTCAGATTCTGTGTCTCCCTCTCTCTGACCCTCCCCCATTCATGCTCTGTCTCTCTCTGTCTCAAAAATAAATAAATGTTAAAAAAAACTATAAACTCTCTTGGAGTAGAATAATCATTTTTCCTACTTTTTATTATACAGCTATATACATAGTATTTCAATAACTGCCTTATTGTAACACAGCTTCCATTTTTCATCCACTTTGTACACATTCTAGTTTGTCACTGTTATTCTTAGCATATGACACATAGATGGTCCCAGTGCATACTATATAAATATTCTATTCATATTTATTAAATTGAAATTAAACAAGCCATTGAGTTGGCATTGACGATGCAAATGCATAGTATATTTTTTGTTTGAATTTGCAGTACATAACAGAAGACTTTAATTTCTGTTCCTAATGCATCTTTCCTACTTCTCTAATAAACATTCTCACTTCAAAAGTGTTAAAGAGCAACCCCCAAGACTTCAACAAATGGTAAGATAAAGAGTATTTCATAATCACATATCAGAATGAATAATGGTAACATTTTGGATTTTTCTTCAACTTCTACTAACTAAATGAATGGTACTTAAGAAAGGTAATGCAGACTTCTGGAGGAAATATATCATATAATTAATTATATCATAGTTTTTTTTTTTTTTTCTAAAAACAGGGTACCATCTCAAAAGTAACTTAGAAAATTGAAATAGCAATTCAGTCTTATAACTTCTGCATTTAAATGAACCAGGGTCATTTACAGATAGTGGGAGTCATCTAACAATTTTTAAATCAAAAATGACTGGGCACCTAGTTGGCTCAGTTGGTTGGGCATCAGGTTTCAGTTCAGGTCATGATCTCACAGCTTGTGAGTTTGAGCCCCGCATTGAGCTCTGTGCTGACAGCCCAGAGCCTGGAGCCTGCTTTGGATTCTGTGTCTCCCTCTCTCTCTCTGCCCCTCCCCTGCTCATGCTCTGTCTCTCTCTCCTTCAAAAATAAACATTAAAAATTTTGAAAAATCAAAAATTATATTTTTCTGCCCTTACAGAATTCTTATTTCAAAGTTTTCTGAGTTAGAATTTAGAAAAGAAGACATAATGTAGTACTTTTTTGGCCTCCCCTCAGAGCAATAGATATATACTTCAATTACATTATCCCAAAAAAGTGTAAGTTTCATATTCATCTTCGTGTTCTCTCTTGCTTGCTTCTAAAACTTTTGGCTCCATATACTCTATTTTTATAAATTTGGTAACTTGGGGAGTTCCTGATACTCCACTTTAGGGGCTCAGTGCAAAGAAAGATAATGCTGTGTTTTTAGGGTGGGACTTAGGCTTCAAGGGAAAGAATGAGGAGAAAGGGCCTTAGGACAGTTGTATTATTTGAAATTCACCAGATTAAAAAAGCTGGCAGGAATTCAGTGGAAAGGCCTGGAGTCAAGGCAGTATGTTAATGTGGGTAGTTCCTAATCATCCTTATTGTTAGTATTGTTATTATTCACTTTCCTGTTTTATTAAAGAATAATTATCAAAAAAGACAAAGTCATGAGACTTACACACATATTAAACAAATATGTGTTAAAAGTGCTATTTAACTTACTATTAAAGAAGATACCAGTAAGGTGTTACAACCAGTTAAAAGAACAAACAAAGTCACATTTTTAGATCATAAATATTTAAATGAATGTAGAAAAAGAAGCATGGGTGTTGTATGCAAGTGATAAGTCACTAAATTAGACACCTGAAACTAATATTACACTGTATATTAACTAGCTGGAATTTAAAGAAAAACTTGGAGGAAAAAGAAAAGAAGCAAAACTGGATTCTTCTATTTTAGAGGAGGGAACTCAACAGAACCTCCACTGGAAATAACTCATTTGCATGTCTGTACAATAATTTTTAATTTCTATCGGTTATTTATAATTTGATAAGTAGTAAAACAGCTCAAAAACAATGAAATACCAAAATTAAAGAATCTAGAAAAGGATGATAAACAGTCCAGTTTTCCACTGATGGCATCCAGGAATTTCTTTGCTTAGTTTCCTGCAACTTGCTTTATCCCTCAGGATAAAAATTTAACCATTTTGGGATCTCCACAATTTGCATAAAATAACTCAAGTCAAGTACTATCCCAAGCAGTCCATGACTTTTCCTTCTTTTCTGAAGTACTAAAACCACTGAGTGTCTCATCTATACATACTGCCAACATTAAGTTCATACCAAATTATACCTTAGTTCTTTAGAGAATTCTCTCAATAGGGTAAGACAAAATAATTTGTTTCTATAAAGAAACTCTTCTGATAAAATACACATAACACAAAATTTACTATATTAACCATATTTAAGTATACAGTTCAATAGTATTAAGTATATTCATGATGTGGTGCAACTATTACCACTATCCATCTCCAGATCTCTTTTCATCTGTAAGATTGAAACTATATCCTTTAAACAATAACTCTCATTTCACCCTACCTCTCAGCCCCTGGTAACCACAACTCTATTTTCTGTCTATATGATTTTGACTACTCTAAGTACCTCATTTAAGTGGAATCATACAGTATTTTTCTTTTAGTGATTGGCTTATTTCACTTAACCAAATGTCCTCAAGGTTTATCTATGTTGTAGCATATGTCAGAACTTCCTTTCTTTTAAAGGCTAAATGATAATCCACTCTATGTATGTATCACATTTTGTTTATCTATTCATCCATAAATGGACACCTGGGTTGCTTCCACATTTTAGCTATTACGAAGAATGCTACTATAAACAAGGCTGTACAAATATCTCTTCAGTTCTTCTGGATTATAACTTCTGGATCATATGGTAATTTTATTTTTTTTTTTCCAGGAACCCCTATACTCTTTTTCACAATGGTTATACCAGTTTACATTCCCATGAAAAGTTCACAAATAGTTTAATTTCTTCATATCCTTGCCAATATTTGTGAAATAACTTGTTTTTTTTTTTTAATTTTTTTCAGTTTATTTATTTATTTTAAGAAACACAGAAATAGCACAAGAGGGGGGAGGGGCAGAGAGAGGGAGACAGAAAGTCCCAAGCAGGCTCCACATTGTCAGCTTGGAGCCTAATGGGGGGCTCGAACTCACAAAACCGTGAGATCATGACCTGAGCTGAAACCAAGAGTCAGATTAGCTACCTAGGTGCCCCAAGAAATAACTTGTTTCTTGAACCTGTCCCCAGCATCTGAGCTTTCTATTGACATCTGTTTATTTCTACTATATTTGAAGTGCTTGCTACTGGTTTCTGTGCATCATATATCATTAGTTCTATTATTGATGTTAATCATACTTGCCTCTTTTGTCCCTGATCCCTCAGCATCCCTCAAATATCTAGTTACAACTCAATTAAATTGTTTTTTTTTTTAATTTATCCTGCATTATTCTTGAACCAAATACTTGGTCTTAAAATCTAACCATTACTAATAACTAATAGCTGTACGTATTTGTACAGATCCTTCTATGTGACAAACCCCCTCAATTTTTTTTTAGAATATGCTTTAAATGAGATATACTACAAAATTCAAGAACATCATGTAGACACTCATTCTAGAGTTCTATCTTGAAAATACTGTCATTCAATTCCATGCAAAAGTACAGTAAAATAACTGATGTTAGAGAGGCAATCACTAAGGGATTACTAATATTCCATTTACAAATGTGTTTACAGATTATAATCGTGAAAATAGATTGTGCAATACAGATTCTGGATAGCTATAGCTGAGGTTTCATTCCAAAGTGACTTTAATTAATTTAATGTATGCTCTAGAGAATCAAGAGCAATTCTGTATATAATACAGATATCATGTAAATAAGTAAAGCAATGTTAACTGATGATACTACTGACAATAATAGAAGTCATTTGTTGTACTTGCATGACACAGAAACACTGAACTAAATTAAAGGTTATATAAATATTCTGATTAACATTACGCAACAAAAACTAGAAGTACGTTTTATATTTTGTAAATGTAAACAAAGAATGAAGCTGTTTCCTGATTTGGCCAATTCAAAATGCTAAGAATGACAGGGCTAGGGAATCGATGCTAGGTCTATAACACCCCAACTACTACTAGTGTAGTTATTAGCCAATACCCTATATTTTAACCTTACAGAGAGAAATTGGCAAAAAAAAAAAAAAAAAACAAATGAGAGTGTCTCATACCAATTCCATTTTGATAGATCATATAAAAACAAACAAAAACAAAAAGGTCACAGAGCATCCAAATAATAGGTAAGGATGTACTGCTGTGACATGTTTTTTGTTTGGGTAGCATGTCTCTGGTTAATGGTATCAGGGACTCCTTTCCTATTGGGGAAGTAAATCTAGGTTCATGACCTTATGTATCTGTTTGAGGGGTAATTGGTCACTATTGTCTCATGGGCTGACTACAGATGTTTGTTTCATATTTCCCATTTGCCTAAATTCAAGTCCTGGAGTTCTTAAACTGTTCTATGAATGACTAATTCTCAATTATACATTACCTTGGCCCTGGTGACCAAAGACATATAATTTACTAATTCGAGACAGAGGTCTTTATTATAGGGTTTTAATAGTAATATGCATAGAATTATTTAGTGGTCCACTCTTTCTCTTCATCATTGCCAACATGAAGTTTCTCAACCTCCATATGATATTTTTCTGAACTTCTGACTAGTATGCCTGGTTATCATGTCTGGTTTTCAGGGTAGGTGAGTACAGATTTGAACCACACAGAATCACAGCTGTTTAATCTTCTCTAACGCCTCTTCTGCTGTGACTCATATTTATTAGCTTTTGCTTTTACTCTTATAATTTGGCAGTTCTTTTTCAAATTACTACCATGTAATAAAAAGTTTCAAAAATTAATTATTCTTATCTTCTGTTGGTAACTGTCAAATAGTTTTCTTAAGGGAAAAAACGTGGTATTTATCTGAATAAAAGTAACAATAAATACCTTAGCACTTGCTTTTACAAAGCAAAATCAGAATTCCAGAAAACTTCTGTGTTTCCATTACTTCTGGATCAAGACCCCGTGATGGACCCAGATGGGTTATAAAGTCCAGAGCCAATACTGAAACTCAAAGAAATAGATTTACTTAGGAAAGAGGAATGAAAACCTAAACTCTCTACAAAGACACTATAGATGGTTTTATTGAGAGAATACTGAATTATTTCAACTGTAAGAGAAACTCAGAGTTTATATAATTATATCATGGAAAGTTTATCAGTTTGGGTCCAAAGAGTAGAAGGAAACCACAGAAGAATTTGAACAGAAGAAATTTAATATAAGGAAGTATTAATTACAACAAGATGTTGGAGTAATGAAGGACTGGTTAATAAGAAGGGAAGAGAACTTTAAAATATTCAAGAATATCAGATATAAGGATAACTATTACCCTGAGGTCTGGGATTCAGACCTTGTTGAGAAAGCCCAGACATAGCCTACAAAATGGTAGAGAAATCTCTGAGTGCTACACCAGTGGAATTTGCTGGAAATCATCTCCCTAGGATGCTGAGAAAGTTCATGGAGTAATGTCTTACTGGAAGTGTTACACTACAAGTCTGCCCAAAGGACATTTTTGGGAGAAGCCACTGACCACAGGGTAGTGGTGAACACCATACACAACAAAGGTTGGGTGCTGAAGAAGCTCACAAGCAGTGCAGGAACATGGTAAGGGAGCACCAAAACCAGGAAGCAAAACTTTTGCTCCTGTAACATTAACCCATTAACATCTACTAACAAAACTTAATATCATGCCATTTGGCAAAGGAAAAAAAAAAAATTTAAAGGGCCCATATCCATTTTTCCAAAGCAGAAAAAAAAAAGTATGAATTAGGAGCACTGAGACAATAAATCAAAAGCCAGAAGAGAGAAATATAATTTGTGTTAATAAATTTATTGTTTGCTAACTGAAATACCATGATGTCTTGTTGCACTTATTAGGTTTTCCTTAACTGAAGTAAATTTGCCTAAAACTCAAGGACACTTTATTTTTTTTTTAACTTCAATTTTAGTCGAAGTATTTCTGTCTTAATTAAACCATTATAATAGGAAAGAACATTTGTTTTAACTTACTGCATAGTTAACAAAACGTTTTATTGAACTTCATGCCTATTTCAAATACTAATGAAGTTTTCTAATGACGGTAAAAATTTTGTTAGAATATATTTTGGAGGAAAGAGGGAAATACTCAAAGACAGATATAAAGTGATCATAACTGTATATAGAAAAACTTAGATGAGTAATGACATACAGGGAGAGATGAAGGTTTTCTACTTATGAATGCACCCATCGATTTTTCCAATATTTTCTCTCTCCCAAACAAATCTAAACTGTAAAAGAAAAATCTTCATACATACCTCTGCTTATGGCTAGAAAGCATTAATATTCTTTGGATGCATTTATAATCCACTAAAATGAACCTCAGGAACATGATTGCCGAAGCTTTAAACCTCTCCACTGAATTTGGATTAAAACCATTTTACTACAGTGGGGCAGGGGGCAATTGAGAGAATACTGAATTATTTCAGAATTATTTGTGGGTCTAAAGGTATTTGTACACTATGAAATCATAGTTATTTTCTCTCTAGAATTAGCAAAAGTACACATAGCATAAAGATGAGCTCCAGCCAAGGAAAAGGTTAATATCAATGCTAATGGTCCAAGCAATTAAGCACGTGAGAGACTGCTGAATTTTGCAGTCTTTAAGTAGGTTATAAACAAAGCACAGAGAAAAATAGTACATAACATAGAAATGGGTTTTGCTGTGAGGATGACTTCCCAATTTCCAATTGAAATCAAACCTATGTTTTTGTTTTGTTTTATTTAAATTACTTCCACTTCCATTTCCCTCCTCTACTTAGCATGTCTTCTTTTCCTAACCATATACTTGTAGGAAGATAACTGCTAGAGATGAGTCTGTTTCCTTGAAGCCACCCTCACCTTCCCTATATTGATGTTTCCTTCTGCTGCTTTCATACTCATTGCATTATGGCTATTGTTCTAACACTTCCTTAAAACTTTTCATTCCAAGGTCACACTTCTCTCTTCTATTTTCCTTGACTTCTTACGAAATACTCAAACCGATTTGAAATACTCTCTTCCCACAGATTTGTAACACCATGGTAGCTTTTTTTTCCAACTTCTCTAGCTCCATTATGAGCCCATCAAAATCTAACCAATATCTTTTTTTTTTTTTAATTTTTTTGACGTTTATTTATTTTTGAAGGAAAGAGACAGAGCGTGAGTGGGGGAGGGGCAGAGAGAGAGGGAGACACAGAATCTGAAGCAGGCTCCAGGCTCTGAGCTGTCAGCACAGAGCCCAATGTGGGGCTTGAACTCACAGACTGTGAGTTCATGACCTGAGCCGAAGTGGGACACTCAACCAACTGAGCCACCCAGGCGCCCCTTTAACCAATATCTTGAAGGTAAGCATTCCCCATTCAAATTTCCATCATTAATCCTCTAGGTTTGCTCTATATTCTGTATGGGGTATTTTATCTACTCCCAGTTATATTATCTTCTATGGCTGGTGACTTCCACATTTATATATTCAACCCAGATCTCTCCCCTAATCTTTGGATAGATACATCCATTTGCTTACTCATGCATTCTTCCTTGGGGGCATTATTACATAACAGAGAAAAAGGATCAAAGTAGATAAGATTTCTAATAAGATTAACTTAATACACCATTCTCTACCATGCTACAGGAAATCTTAAAGCAGGAAAGTTGCACGGGTTTTAACATAGGGCTGAACAGAAAACAAGAAATGTGAATACTATTACCATTCTGTGGGATGCAGAAGTATTTGAATCAGTTCTTGAAACAGGAGATCACTGGGTCAAAATCAGCGGTTCCCTGTAAACTTTGGCAAAAACTAAATTCCATGAAGGGACTTGAACCCTAGAGTTACTTTTTCACTGTAACTTGTTCCCAGTGTTTGTCTTATATTTCTTTATTCTCTACTGGTCTAACATGTCATGTATCCTCGCAAAAGTATTTTTGCACCCTTGAGATTCTGTTACTAGATATACTGTGCTAATTAATTTATCACCTGCACAATTATATTACCTTACACTTAAAATAAATGTGATGACTAAATATATCTTTATAACCATCAGTAAATTTACTAATCAACTCACAATTATAGGTATTATTTACTAACCAGTAATTTGGGGCCTAATTTCTTAACGCCCATTCTAGTAAGTATAGTCATCAGTTACTATTATAATGACAACAACCAATTTTAGTTTTCAGATTTGCAAAAAGCCTTCTTAACCTATTAGTGTATGCAGACAATTTCAGAAGTACTCAATGTAAATTCAAGTCTAGGTAAAAACACTGCATTTATCCAAAGGTTTACATAGGCTTTATTCCTAGGAAAGAGACATAAACATATGTACAAAACAGGTAAGTTCATATCACTATTGTTTCCTTCATCCCATTTCTTTATAATGATTTGCTTAGACTACTATTATTTTTACTGTTTGTAAACTTCCTAAAGTTAAAACTTTTGCCTTATTCATATTTTTATTTTCAAAGCTTCCATGATCTGGAGATAAATTAATCAATGCACAGAATAATCAAGTATTGAATGAATATGCAAAAAGCATATAAAGTATTCTGGAAGATCACCAAAGGAGACAGCATTTCTAGCAATTAAAAAGAAAGTTGCTGGGGCACTAGGTGGCTTAGTTGGTTAAGCGTCCAACTTCAGCTCAAGTCATAATCTCACTGTCTGTGAGTTTGAGTCCAATGTCAGTCTCTGTGCTAACAGCTCAGAGCCTGGAGCCTGCTTCGGATTCTGTGTCTACCTCTCCTTCTACCCCTCCCCCACTTGCACTCTCTTTCTCGCTCTCTCTCTCTCTCTCTCTCAAAAATAAATAAACATTAAGAAAAAAAAAAAAAAAGAAGAAGGAGGTTGCTAAGTCCAAAAAGGGATTTGAAGGAAAGATAGGATTTTTTTTTTTTTAACGTTTATTTATTATTTTTGGGACAGAGAGAGACAGAGCATGAACGGGGGAGGGGCAGAGAGAGGGAGACACAGAATCGGAAACAGGCTCCAGGCTCTGAGCCATCAGCCCAGAGCCCGATGCGGGGCTTGAACTCACGGACCGCGAGATCGTGACCCGGCTGAAGTCGGACGCTTAACCGACTGCGCCACCCAGGCGCCCCAGGAAAGATAGGATTTAAAAAGAAAAGGTAAGTAGAGCCATTTCAGAGAGAATTCCCTGTATAATAAATGGACAAGCGATGCATAATTGAAGTATCACCTATGAACAATGAGACACTTGCTCTGAGGTTCTGGGAATTTTATGTATTATCAGTGGGAAGAACTCATGGGTAAAATATTTCTATTCACAGTAGAAATATTCCTGAATATTAAAATAATTTTTTTTCAAATTACAAATTCATTAGAAGAGGTAACATTACTTAAACTTTTTTGTAAATAAATAATGCTATTTAGTTGAATTCAACAAGATTATTGGGCAACTAGATATTGGAGCTATAGATATAAAGATGCAAAGATTGCCATCCTCAGTAACCATAACACAAGTAACAAAATGGCAATAAGTATACATATCAGTAATCACCTTGAATGTTAATGGTCTAAATGTTACAACCAAAAGGGTGATGGAACAGATAAAAAAAAGCAAGACTAATCTATATGCTGCTTATAAGAAACTCATGTCAAACCTAAAGACACATTCAGATTGAAAATGAAAGCACAGAAAAGAATTTATCATGCAAATGGATGTGAAAAGAAAGCTGGAGTAGCAATACTAAATATCAGACAAACTAGAACTTAAAATGAAGACTGTAATAAGAGACAAAGAAGGATACTATATAGTCATAAAGTGAACAATCCAACAAGAATATGTAACAATTGTAAAAATGTATGTACTCGGGGCGCCTGGGTGGCGCAGTCGGTTAAGCGTCCGACTTCAGCCAGGTCACGACCTCACGGTCCGTGAGTTCGAGCCCCGCATCAGGCTCTGGGCTGATGGCTCAGAGCCTGGAGCCTGTTTCCGATTCTGTGTCTCCCTCTCTCTCTGCTCCTCCCCCGTTCATGCTCTGTCTCTCTCTGTCCCAAAAATAAATAAACGTTGGAAAAAAAAAATAAATAAAAAAAAATGTATGTACTCAACATGGGAAAACCAAAATATATAAAGCAACTAATAACAAACATAAAGGAATTAACTGATAGAAATACAATAACAATAGGGGACTTTAACAACCCAAGTACATCAATGGATAGGCCATCCATACAGAAAAATCAACAAGGAAACAGTGGATTTGAATGACACATTGGACCAGATAAATCTAAAAGGTATATTCGGAACATTCCATCCTCAAATTGCAGAATACACACTCTTTAGAAGTGTGCATGGAACCTACTAGGCCATAAAAACAGTCTCAACAAATTCAAAAGATTGAAAGCTATTCAGTTGAACGTATCTTTTCCAACTACAACATTATGAAACTAAAGTAAACCAAAAGAAAAAAAAATCTGTAAAGAAGGCAAATACATGGAGGATTAATAACATTCCACTAAACAAGGAATGGGTCAACCAAGATCAAAGAAAAAAAAAATATATGGAGACTAACGAAAATGAAAATGTCATGGTCCAAAATCTTTGGGATGAACCAAAAGCTGTTCTAGGAGGAAAGTTTACAGCCATACAGGTCTTCCTAAAGAAGCAAAAATAAATCAATACATAAGAAAAGAAAGAAAGAAAGAAAGAAAGAAAGAAAGAAAGAAAGAAAGAAAGAAACAAACTAACTCAAATAAACAACCTAGCCTTACTTCTAAAGAAGTGGGGGGAAGAATTAGGGGAAGATGGCGGCGTAGGAGGACGCTGGGCTCACCGCGCGTCCTGCTGATCACTTAGATTCCACCTACACCTGCCTAAATAACCCAGAAAACCACCAGAGGATTAGCAGAACGGAGTCGCTGGAGCCAAGCGCAGACGAGAGGCCCACGGAAGAGGGTAGGAAGGGCGGCGAGGCTGTGCGCGCTCCACGGACTGGCGGGAGGGAGCCGGGGCGGAGGGGCGGCTCGCCGGCCAAGCAGAGCCCCCGAGTCTGGCTTGCAAAAAGCAGAGGGGCCTGACGGACTGTGTTCCCACAGCAAGCGCGACTTAGCATCTGGGAGGTCATAAGTTAACAGCTCTGCTCAGAAAGCGGGAAGGCTGGAGGACAAAGGGAAGGAGAGCTGCTGAGCCCCCAGACGACAGAGCTCAGTTTGGTGGGGAACAAAGGCGCTCGCCAGCGCCATCTTCCCCGCCCATCCCCCAGCCAAAATCCCAAAGAGAACCAGTTCCTGCCAGGGAACTTGCTTGTTCCCCGCAAACACCCAACTCTGCGCTTCTGCGGAGCCAAACCTCCGGCAGCGGATCTGACTCCCTCCTGCTGCCACAGGGCCCCTCCTGAAGTGGATCACCTAAGGAGAAGCAAGCTAAGCCTGCCCCTCCTGCCCCTGTGCACCTTGCCTACCCACCCCAGCTAAGACGCCAGATCCCCAGCATCACAAGCCTGGCAGTGTGCAAGTAGCCCAGACAGACCACCCCACCCCACGGTGAATCCCGCCCCTAGGAGAGGGGAAGAGAAGGCACACACCAGTCTGACTGTGGCCCCAGCGGTGGGCTGGGGGCAGACATCAGGTCTGACTGCGGCTCCGCCCACCAACTCCAGTTATACACCACAGCACAGGGGAAGTGCCCTGCAGGTCCTCACCACGCCAGGGACTATCCAAAATGACCAAGCGGAAGAATTCCCCTCAGAAGAATCTCCAGGAAATAACAACAGCTAATGAGCTGATCAAAAAGGATTTAAATAATATAACAGAAAGTGAATTTAGAATAATAGTCATAAAATTAATCGCTGGGCTTGAAAACAGTATAGCTGACAGCAGAGAATCTCTTGCTACAGAGATCAAGGGACTAAGGAACAGTCACGAGGAGCTGAAAAACGCTCTAAACGAAATGCATAACAAAATGGAAACCACCACGGCTCGGATTGAAGAGGCAGAGGAGAGAATAGGTGAACTAGAAGATAAAGTTATGGAAAAAGAGGAAGCTGAGAAAAAGAGAGATAAAAAAATCCAGGAATATGAGGGGAAAATTAGAGAACTAAGTGATACACTAAAAAGAAATAATCTACGCATCATTGGTATCCCAGAGGAGGAAGAGAGAGGGAAAGGTGCTGAAGGGGTACTTGAAGAAATAATAGCTGAGAACTTCCCTGAAGTGGGGAAGGAAAAAGGCATTGAAATCCAAGAGGCACAGAGAACTCCCTTCAGACGTAACTTGAATCGATCTTCTGCACGACATATCATCGTGAAACTGGCAAAATACAAGGATAAAGAGAAAATTCTGAAAGCAGCAAGGGGTAAACGTGCCCTCACATATAAAGGGAGACCTATAAGACTCGTGACTGATCTCTCTTTTGAAACTTGGCAGGCCAGAAAGAATTGGCACGAGATTTTCAGTGTGCTAGACAGAAAAAATATGCAGCCGAGAATCCTTTATCCAGCAAGTCTGTCATTTAAAATAGAAGGAGAGATAAAGGTCTTCCCAAACAAACAAAAACTGAAGGAATTTGTCACCACTAAACCAGCCCTACAAGAGATCCTAAGGGGGACCCTGTGAGACAAAGTACCAGAGACATCACTACAAGCATAAAACATACAGACATCACAATGACTCTAAACCCATATCTTTCTATAATAACACTGAATGTAAATGGACTAAATGCGCCAACCAAAAGACATAGGGTATCAGAATGGATAAAAAAACAAGACCCATCTATTTGCTGTCTACAAGAGACTCATTTTAGACCTGAGGACACCTTTAGATTGAGAGTGAGGGGATGGAGAACTATTTATCATGCTACTGGAAGCCAAAAGAAAGCTGGAGTAGCCATACTTATATCAGACAAACTAGACTTTAAATTTTTTTTTTTCAACGTTTATTTATTTTTGGGACAGAGAGAGACAGAGCATGAACAGGGGAGGGGCAGAGAGAGAGGGAGACACAGAATCGGAAACAGGCTCCAGGCTCCGAGCCATCACCCAGAGCCCGACGCGGGGCTCGAACTCACAGACCGTGAGATCGTGACCTGGCTGAAGTCGGACGCTTAACCGACTGCGCCACCCAGGCGCCCCTAAATTAAAGGCTGTAACAAGAGATGAAGAAGGACATTATATAATAGTGACAGGGTCTATCCATCAGGAAGAGCTAACAATTATAAATGTCTATGCGCCGAATAACGGAGCGCCCAAATATATAAAACAATTACTCATAAACATAAGCAACCTTATTGAGAAGAATGTGGTCATTGCAGGGGACTTTAACACCCCACTTACAGAAATGGATAGATCATCTAGACACACGGTCAATAAAGAAACAAGGGCCCTGAAGGAGATATTGGATCAGATGGACTTGACAGATATATTTAGAACTCTGCATCCCAAAGCAACAGAATATACTTTCTTCTCGAGTGCACATGGAACATTCTCCAAGATAGATCATATACTGGGTCACAAAACAGCCCTTCATAAGTTTACAAGAATTGAAATCATACCATGCATACTTTCAGACCACAATGCTATGAAGCTTGAAATCAACCACAGAAAAAAGTCTGGAAAACCTCCAAAAGCATGGAGGTTAAAGAACACCCTACTAACGAATGAGTGGGTCAACCAGGCAATTAGAGAAGAAATTAAAAAATATATGGAAACAAACGAAAATGAAAATACAACAATCCAAACGCTTTGGGATGCAGCAAAGGCAGTCCTGAGAGGAAAATACATTGCAATCCAGGCCTATCTCAAGAAACAAGAAAAATCCCAAATACAAACTCTAACAGCACACCTAAAGGAAATAGAAGCAGAACAGCAAAGGCAGCCTAAACCAAGCAGAAGAAGAGAAATAATAAAGATCAGAGCAGAAATAAACAATATAGAATCTAAAAAAACTGTAGAGCAGATCAATGAAACCAAGAGTTGGTTTTTTGAAAAAATAAACAAAATTGACAAACCTCTAGCCAGGCTTCTCAAAAAGAAAAGGGAGATGACCCAAATAGATAAAATCATGAATGAAAATGGATTGATTACAACCAATCCCTCAGAGATACAAACAATTATCAGGGAATACTATGAAAAATTATATGCCAACAAATTGGACAACCTGTAAGAAATGGACAAATTCCTGAACACCCACACTCTTCCAAAACTCAATCAGGAGGAAATAGAAAGCTTGAACAGACCCATAACCAGCGAAGAAATTGAATCGGTTATCAAAAATCTTCCAACAAATAAGAGTCCAGGACCAGATGGCTTCCCAGGGGAGTTCTACCAGACGTTTAAAGCAGAGATAATACCTATCCTTCTCAAGCTATTCCAAGAAATAGAAAGGGAAGGAAAACTTCCAGACTCATTCTATGAAGCCAGTATTACTTTGATTCCTAAACCAGACAGAGACCCAGTAAAAAAAGAGAACTACAGGCCAATATCCCTGATGAATATGGATGCAAAAATTCTCAGTAAGATACTAGCAAATCGAATTCAACGGCATATAAAAAGAATTATTCACCATGATCAAGTGGGATTCATTCCTGGGATGCAGGGCTGGTTCAACATTCGCAAATCAATCAACGTGATACATCACATTAACAAAAAAAAAGAGAAAAACCATATGATCCTGTCAATCGATGCAGAAAAGGCCTTTGACAAAATCCAGAACCCTTTCTTAATAAAAACTCTTGAGAAAGTCGGGATAGAAGGAACATACTTAAAGATCATAAAAGCCATTTATGAAAAGCCCACAGCTAACATCATCCTCAACGGGGAAAAACTGAGAGCTTTTTCCCTGAGATCAGGAACACGACAGGGATGCCCACTCTCACCGCTGTTGTTTAACATAGTGCTGGAAGTTCTAGCATCAGCAATCAGACAACAAAAGGAAATCAAAGGCGTCAAAATTGGCAAAGATGAAGTCAAGCTTTCGCTCTTTGCAGATGACATGATATTATACATGGAAAATCCGATAGACTCCACCAAAAGTCTGCCAGAACTGATACATGAATTCAGCAAAGTTGCAGGATACAAAATCAATGTACAGAAATCAGTTGCATTCTTATACACTAACAATGAAGCAACAGAAAGACAAATAAAGAAACTGATCCCATTCACAATTGCACCAAGAAGCATAAAATACCTAGGAATAAATCTAACCAAAGATGTAAAGGATCTGTATGCTGAAAACTATAGAAAGCTTATGAAGGTAATTGAAGAAGATTTAAAGAAATGGAAGGACATTCCCTGCTCATGGATTGGAAGAATAAATATTATCAAAATGTCAATACTACCCAAAGCCATCTACACATTCAATGCAATCCCAATCAAAATTGCACCAGCATTCTTCTCGAAACTAGAACAAGCAATCCTAAAATTCATATGGAACCACAAAAGGCCCCGAATAGCCAAAGTAATTTTGAAGAAGAAGACCAAAGCAGGAGGCATCACAATCCCAGACTTTAGCCTCTACTACAAAGCTGTCATCATCAAGACAGCATGGTATTGGCAAAAAAACAGACACATAGACCAATGGAATAGAATAGAAACCCCAGAACTAGACCCACAAATGTATGGCCAACTCATCTTTGACAAAGCAGGAAAGAACATCCAATGGAAAAAAGACAGTCTCTTTCACAAATGGTGCTGGGAGAACTGGACAGCAACATGCAGAAGGTTGAAACTAGACCACTTTCTCACACCATTCACAAAAATAAACTCCAAATGGATAAAGGACCTGAATGTGAGACAGGAAACCATCAAAACCTTAGAGGAGAAAGCAGGAAAAGACCTCTCTGACCTCAGCCGTAGCAATCTCTTACTCGACACATCCCCAAAGGCAAGGGAATTAAAAGCAAAAGTGAATTACTGGGACCTTATGAAGATAAAAAGCTTCTGCACAGCAAAGGAAACAACCAACAAAACTAAAAGGCAACCAATGGAATGGGAAAAGATATTTGCAAATGACATATCGGACAAAGGGCTAGTATCCAAAATCTATAAAGAGCTCACCAAACTCCACACCCGAAAAGCAAATAACCCAGTGAAGAAATGGGCAGAAAACATGAATAGACACTTCTCTAAAGAAGACATCCGGAATGCCAACAGGCACATGAAAAGATGTTCAGCGTCGCTCCTTATCAGGGAAATACAAATCAAAACCACACTCAGGTATCACCTCACGCCAGTCAGAGTGGCCAAAATGAACAAATCAGGAGACTATAGATGCTGGAGAGGATGTGGAGAAACGGGAACCCTCTTGCACTGTTGGTGGGAATGCAAATTGGTGCAGCCGCTCTGGAAAGCAGTGTGGAGGTTCCTCAGAAAATTAAAAATAGACCTACCCTATGACCCAGCAATAGCACTGCTAGGAATTTATCCAAGGGACACAGGAGTACTGATGCATAGGGGCACTTGTACCCCAATGTTCATAGCAGCACTCTCAACAATAGCCAAATTATGGAAAGAGCCTAAATGTCCATCAACTGATGAATGGATAAAGAAATTGTGGTTTATATACACAATGGAGTACTACGTGGCAATGAGAAAAAATGAAATATGGCCTTTTGTAGCAACGTGGATGGAACTGGAGAGTGTGATGCTAAGTGAAATAAGCCATACAGAGAAAGACAGATACCATATGGTTTCACTCTTATGTGGATCCTGAGAAACTTAAGAGAAACCCATGGGGGAGGGGAACAAAAAAAAAAAAAAAAAAGAGGTTAGAGTGGGAGAGAGCCAAAGCATAAGAGACTGTTGAGAACTGAGAACAAACTAAGGGTTGATGGGGGGTGGGAGGGAGGAGAGGGTGGGTGATGGGTACTGAGGAGGGCACCTTTTGGGATGAGCACTGGGTGTTGTATGGAAACCAATTTGACAATAAATTTCATAAATAAATAAATAAAAAAAAATAATGAAGTGGGGGGGGGGGAGAACAAACAAAACCCCAAACCAGTAGAAGGAAGGAAATAATAAAAATTGGAGCAGAAATAAACAAAAAAGAAACCAAAAAAAAAAAAAAAAAGACCACTGAAACCAGCATTTAGTTCTTTGAAAAGATCAATCAAATTGATAAACCTTTAGACTCATTGAAAAGAGAGACAGAGACAGGGAAGACTCAAAAGCAGAAATGAAAGAGTAGAAGTAACAACAACCACCACATAAATACAAAGGACTATAAGAGAATATTATGAAAAATTATGTGCCAACAAACTGAACTGAGAAGAAATGGATAAATTCCTAGAAGTATGATCTACCAAAACCAAATCAGGAAGAAATAGAAAATTTGAACACACTGATTACAAACAATGAAATTAAATCCATTATCAAAAATCTAACAAACAACAGACCAGGACCAGTTGTTTCTGCAGGTGATTTCTATGAAATATTTAAAGAAGTGCTAATAACTATTCTCAAGCTATTATGAAGAAGAAGGAGAAGGAGAAGAAGAAGGAGAAGGAGAAGGAGAAGGAGAAGGAGAAGGAGAAGGAGGAGAAGAAGAAGAAGAAGGAGGAGGAGGAGGAGGAGGAGAAGGACGACGACGACGACAAGGAGGAGGAGGGGAAGGAGGAGAGGAGGAGAAAGAGGAAGAGGAGGAAGAGGACAAGGAGGGGGAGGAAAGAAAGCTTCCAAATTCATTCTATGAGGCTGGCATTTCCCTGATACCAAAACCAAATAAAGACATAACTAAAAAAATGAACTACATGACAATATCTCTGATGAACACAGATGCAAAAATCCTCAACAAAATATTAACAAGCTGAATCCAGCAATACATTAAAAAAAATCATTCACCACAATTACTCCTGGGATTCAAGTGTGATTCAGCATACACAAATCTATCAATATGATATATCACATCAACAAGATAAAGGATTAAAACCTTTATGACCATTTCAATAGATGCACAAAAAGCATTTGACAAAGTACAACATAATTTTATTATTAAAACCTTCAACAAAGTAGGTTTAGAGAGAACATACCTCAACATAATAAAGGCTATATATGAAAACCCCACATCTAACCTCATACTTGATGGTGAAAAAATGAGAGCATTTCCCCTAAGATCAGGAATAAGACAACGATGTCCACTCTCACCACTTTTATTCATCATAATACTGGAAATTCTAGCCACAGAAATCAGACAAAAAAATAAATAAAAGGCATCCAAATTGGTAAGGAAGAACTAAAATTTTCACTATTTGCAGATGACATGATACTCTATATAGAAAACTCAAAAACTCCAAATAAAAATTATCAGAACTGATAAATGAATTCAGTAAGGTCTCAGGATACAAAATCAATATACATAAATCTGTTGCATTTCTACACACTAATAATGAAGTAGCAGAAAGAAAAATTAACAAAACAATCCCATTTATAATTGCACCAAAAATAAT
Source organism: Puma concolor (assembly GCF_028749965.1). Lineage (NCBI taxonomy): Eukaryota > Metazoa > Chordata > Mammalia > Carnivora > Felidae > Puma > Puma concolor. The sequence goes on from NC_141669.1 coordinate 43,710,220, forward strand.
AAAGTAACCAGGAATAAACCTAACTAAGGAGTAATCTGTACTCTGAAAATTATAAACATTGATGTAACAAATTGAAGTCAATATAAGCAAATGAAAAGATATTCCACGCTTAGCAGTTGGAAGAACAAATATTGTTAGAATGTCCATACTATCTGAAGTAATCTACATATTTAATGCAATTCCTATCAAAATACTAATAGCATTTTTATAGAACTAGAGAAAATAATCCTAAAATTTATATGAGAGGACAAATGACCCCTAATAGTCAAAGCAATCTTGGAAAAGAAGAACAAAAACTAGAAGTATCACAATCCCAGACCTCAAGATATACTACACAGCTATACTAATTAAAAAAAAAAAAAAAAAAAGAGTATAGTATGGGCACAAAAATAAACACATAGATCAGTAGAACAGAAAAAAGAGCACAGAAATAAGCTCATAATTATATGATCAGGTAATCTTTGAAAAAGGAGGCAAGAATATACAATGGGAAAAAGCCTCTTCAACAAATGGTGTTGGGCAAACTAGACAGTTGTATGCATACCCCCCCCCAAAAAAAAAAAAAAACACATCAAAATAGATTAAGGACTTAAATGTGAGACCTGAAACCATAAAAATCCTAGAAGAGAGCACAGGCAGTAATTTATCTGACATTGGCCATACCAACACTCTTCTAGCTATGTCTCCAGACATAAGGGAAACAAAAGCAAAAATAAACTATTGGGACTACATCAAAATAAAAAGCTTCTGAACAGCAAAGGAAATAATCAGTAAAACTAAAAGATAACGTAGTAGAAGATATTTGCAAATGACATATCAGATATAGTGTTAGGATCCAAAATATATAAAGAACTTATACAACTCAACACCAAAAATCCCCAAGTAATCCAAATAAAAATGGGCAGAAGACATAAGCAGACATTTCTCCAAAGAAGACCTACCGACAGCCTCCAAGATACATGAAAAGATGCTCAATATCATTCATCATCAGAAAAATGCAACTCAAAACCACAGTGAGATAACAACTCACACCTGTCAGAACAGCTAAAATCAAAAGTACAAGAAACAAGTGTTGGTAAGGATATGGAGAGAAAGGAACCCTAATAAACAAATTGGTGCTGCCACTGTGGAAAACACTATGAAGGTTTTGCAAAAAAAAATTCAGAATAGAACTACCTATGATCCAGTAATTCCACTACTGGATATTTACCTTAAAACATGAAAACACTTATTTGAAAAGATGTATGTACCCCTGGGTTTATCACAGCATTAATTATAAAAGTCAAAATATAGAAGTGGCCCAAGTGTCCATCGATAGATGAATGGATAAAGATGTGTTGTATATAAATAGAAAATGGAATATGACTCAGACATAGAAAAGAATGAAATCTTGCCATCTGCAGCAACATGGAAGGATCTAGAGACTATAATGCTAAGTGAAATAAGCCAGTCAGAGAAAGACAAATACCGTATGATTTCACTCATATGTAGAATTTAAGAAACAAATAAAAGAACAAAGGAAAAAAAAAAGAGATAAAACAAAAAAACAGGCTCTTAACTATAGAGAACTGACGGTTACCAGAGGGGATGTGGGTGGAGGGATGGGTGAAAAAGGTGAAAGATAGTAACAGCACACTCATCATGATGAGCACTGAGTAATGTACAGAACTGTTGAATCACTATTTTGTACACCTGAAACTAATATAACACTGTATGCTATATGGGAATTAAAAAAAAAAAGTTGCCATACTCATCTGCAAGAAGCAGGAAAACATTTGCTTTCTACAGATAAATTTTCTGTATTTTTATAGAGATCACCTGATTTTGTTCTCTTGACTGTATATTATAGGATCATCCTCCCACAAGTGTTAGGTGGTAAGTAGTGATTGTGGTAAGGGAATGGTATGAGAGAAGGGAAAACAGGGAGAAAAGGGTAAAACAATACTTTGCTTTTATACAGATTTGCAGACTAGGAGATAAAGGACTCCATTAAATAACAACAGAGATGAAATCGGAGTTTAGAGATTTGCTCAGTAAACCCCACATGGTGGAAACCAGATGTCTCCATTTGAAAAGTGGTGTTAGGGCATCCGGGTGGCTCAGTCGGTTAAGTGTCCAATTCTTGGTTTCGGCTCAGGTCATGATCTCATAGTTTGTGAGTCTGAGCCCCACATCAGTCTCTGTGCTAACAGCATAGAGCCGGCTAGGGATTCTGCATCTCCCTCCTTCTCTGTCCCTCCCCACCTCACGCTCACATGTTTCTCTCTTTCAAAATAAACAAACTTGAAAAGTGGTGATAGTCAAAGATGGAGAGTTTAGCACAAATAAAAGTCTAATTTCTTACACTAGATAGTAAACTTTTAGTACTTATTTCCTTGAGACAGCATACAAATAAGATAGGCAAATGCCATTTCAAGAGAAAGTGAGATCATGTTTTGTGACACAAATATTTACACTTATTTTCTAACAATCTGCTAACATGCAGTTTATATTCTATTTTCCTCAGGATCCAGTCCTTCAATCTTTTAATTAAAACTATATTCTCTTCATAATATAACTAGAAGAATGATCTCTCCATAAGAGTAATCTCACATATTGCCATTTTTATTTTTGTTGCTACTGTACATAGAACACCTACTGGATTCAGTCTTGAATCAGATTTAGTAATAGGTGAGTTTGGGGTCTCCACTAGACTGAAAGCCCTGATGGGTCCTTGAGTCATGACTCTATCTTCAACAGTGCACAGTATAGAGCAAGCATTCCATAAATGCTGATCAAACTACACAAAGGTCCACAGAAGGTAACTAACATGAGAAAAGCTTGAGGAACAGCCAGAGTTTTATAGTTGAAATATTAAACATGATCTCTCATGGTCATTTTCACAAATACATTCAGATGTCGGAAGTAGAATTTTTATGGTTAAAAAATATATTTGTTCTCCAGTGTTCTATGTTTCCAGTCTCATATTACTGAAAAGGTAGAAGAGTCACCAGTAGTTCACAAGTTCTATTATTAATTGAAGTGTACTGTATCCGTCTTTAAAGCACATTCCATCTGGAGATACATGATTTTTTTTTCTGGTATAACATGCTTATAATGTATGAAGATGAAATCAAGTATATCTAAGACCAGTGGAAAATCAAATAACATTGATATGGCCCAAAATTATTATAACACTAGCATCCAGAATAGGAAAAAAAACCATGAAGTTTTCTTGTTTCTATGACAATCACATGTGGAAATTTCTCATTTCTAAACAGGAAAACAAGAGAACAATGGACTTCATAAAATGAAGTTCAGCAATATTTAATTATAGATTTTTACTTTCAAAAATATTTGTTGCTCAAACCTATAAATATTTATATTTATTTTTACCTGATCACATGAGGGACAAATCATCCTGGGCATTTTCAAGTTCCTACAGAAATTCTAAGAGTGACTATATTTTTGCTTCTTTTACCTCCTCTGATGAGAGGCCATTGTATATCGCAGTAAGGTGTCAAAAAAACTTAAGTGAAGAACAGCCTCCATCACTTATGCTCATATAAATTCCAGGAGCTTGTGGGTTGGTAACAATCAGATACATCCTGAACACAATGTGTTGATTTATATCCCAATGCTTTAGATATATGTAAGTACATGTGAGTGTGTCATGCACAGATAGAATAAATTTCTAATCAAAACCTTCTCTGCTCCTTATTATGAATTTACATCATCCATTCCTATCAACTCTTTCTTCCCATACGTGTCATGATGGATTTTTTCAGCCCCATGCAATGACAATTTCTGTAATGCTAAGACCTGCTTACAATACTCTGCAGTACACCAATTTCCTACTATAGGAATATTTCTAGAGCATTTAGTAGTTGTCAAGATTTTTTATCCATTTGTGTGTTTAATTAATAAAGCTTCAAAATTATTTTGTATTCATTTGTGTTAGATGGACCCAAGCAAACTTGGTTTGTCTAAGGACATATTATATAAAGTACCTATTACAAGTAGACATCCAAGGATCTGCCTAGCAAGCAACATGGATACATCAGAAACATGAAACAGAAACAATATAACTCCACCAATGTTGGAGATAATTATTCTTCATATAATCAAGATGGAGAGAAGACAAAGGAGGTATCCATACCCCCTTTCCCCCCAATCATTAATTTAACCATATAGAAATGTTCCAAAGTGTTTATTCTATAAAAATGATAATTTCATGTGATCTGATGTAATATTATCCTTGGGTTATACTCTAAATGCTCAGAACATACTACTATGATGCTTCATGAATGTTCATCCTATTTTCTAGTGCTTTCCTTTTTCCTACCTTTTTCACAAACTTACTGTTCCTTCCTTCTCTTTCTCTGATAGAATGCTATCTCACCAAATTTCTCATGGTCAATAAAACACTATCCTGATTTCACCTCTGTGTGGCCCAGCTCTCACCCTCGGGTGAATCAGACTCAATTCACAGCTGTAAATATCTATTTCAAAATCTCATTTTTAAAATGCTCCAGTGCAAACAGCCTGGGCTTTTGTAAGTGAAGTTTAGTGACTATGCCTTTATAGTTGAGAGGCTTTTTATTTCACAAATGCCTAGCTCTATATGAAGGTCTTTTAACTGTGGAATAACAACTTAACTCACACCTCAGTTTTTGGCCTTCAGAAGGAGCCTTCTATGTGCCTTGTTATAGAAGTTGGTAGCAGCTTTCCTGCCTCCCAGTCAATATAATATTAGAAAGAAAAGTGTCAGACTATATCATAGTTCAAGTCTTAGACTGGCGTTGATAATGTCCTAGTCTCGGATGTATCCCCAATAAGCTTTGTGAGTTGTGAAAACTGTTAAGAGGCTTGTGTTTTCCAGAAGACTCCTTATACCTATTCTAGATGGCAATTTATAATCTGATTATCTCCTGGAAATCTCTGATCTTTATTCCATAATATGTTTAAGTTGCCAACACTAATTACATTCATTAAAAATTTCCAAATCCATAGCTACTCATAGGTTCAAAATGCCAGGAAATCCGTGTTACTTAAACAGAAAAGAAACTGCATATGCAGTAACTGTGCCACATTTGATCTGGTGCCAGAAGCCATATGTCTTCACAATACATATTTCACATTGCAGAGCTCGTGACCAAGGCACTCTGCCATAATATAGATTTTGAGGTTGGTTGCTTTGATCTATGGGGCATTAGTAAGTGTGATACAAGCTGTGACTGAAAAAGGACCTATTCATTTAAGGCTTGCCCTCTTTCTCTGTACTTAGAATCATGAAACCAAATACAAATCAGTCTGAACTATCCCGATAAACCACTTTGAGTAGAATTGAAGCTTCCCAGTCAACAGCCTGCAAAGTGACACACATATGAATGAGGCCATCTGTTTTGGTCACTTCAGCTGCATTGAAAACAAAACAAAACAAAACAAAACCAAAGTGGCTTAAAACCAGATACACTTTTCTCCGAAACATAGTATTTGGGTGTTGCTTAGAAAGGTAGCTCAGCTGGAGTAGCTTAAAGGTTGCAAGCTAAAGTCATCTGAAGACATACTCTGGTAATTGATGCTGACTGATTGGGTATGTCCAGGTCCTTTCTGTGGGAGACTTTTAGTGTGGTCTCTCTGTATGGGCCATTTTGGACTTCTTCTCAGCACATTTGTTTGGTTGAAGAATGGGTATCTCAAGAAACAAAACTGGATAGAAACTGTAAAAACTCAGAACATAGCCTCAGAAATCACACATCTGGGATGGAACCACTCAGATCCAAGGGGAGGAAATATGGACACCAACTTTCAATGAAATGACAATATCACAAGTTAAGAATAGCATAAGAAATGGGATATACATCGGTGTGGCGATTTTTGGAAAATACCACCCACCTGATTATCCAAGACCATCTAAACCCTACTGACCTGCTAGCAAACCTCAAAGTCATGAATAAGCCCAGAAAAGACCTGTGTAAGAATCACCCAAGTTCCAACACAGTATACTGTGAGATAGTAAATAATGGTTGTTTTAAACCTCTATGTTTTGGAATGGTTGGCTATGCACCAAATAATGATACCCAGAGACACAGTGCTTCTGTCACAAAATAAAAATAGGCGATACTGGCTTGGTACCAGTCTATGGGCAGATGATGGGAAGAAAAAAAACAAAAACAAAACACAAAACACACACACACACACACACACACACACACACACAATGGGAAAGCTGTTAGAGATAACTAGAAAGCTAGAAAAGTAGCAAAGAAATTGTTAATATGGCTGGAAAACTGATGAGCAAACTCAGGAGAGACTGGAAAAGAGATAAAGTTTCCTTCAGGCCCTCCACAGAAACAACAACAGCCATCACCTTAACACGTTGCTAGGATTAGCATTGTTTCCATGTTTTTAGCATCTCAAATATTACTTTTACTCTGACCTTAGTAACTGTCTTAATGGAGCGTATCTTCTAGGGCCCTGAAAGTTCTATCTTCCAAAAGATAACCTTAAAGTTGTAGCTACTTTGGTCTGGAAACTCTACAATGCTCTTTCACCTCTGCTGTGGTGTAGCTATTTCGTAATGTACTCCCATGAGCTGACACTGTAGTAGCTTCTAGTCTAGGGAGCCAAGGGTTTCCTCTTGTGCCCAAATCCCCAGAATTATTTTATGAAATGTATGTGCTTGAATTCTAAAATCCACATACTATTTTATCTAGGGTGTTCAAGAGATGAAAAATGGTTACTGAGGTGAGGGTCCTCATAATTCCACAAAATATGCAGCACTTCTTAGAATCTGCCTGTTTTACAGCATGCATACATCTAAGTACATGATGCAAAAGTGCATTCAAAACTAGTTTATGAAATGGCACATATGACTGACAGAATTCTGATAGGTATGTTTCCAGACAGCATTCCCTCTGGCTTTTATGATTTTGTTCCTCTATCTTAGCTCTACTTCTATTTGTGCACTGGCATCAAAATTCTCTCACTACCTACCTAGTCCTTCTTAGTTTAGTATACTTCTTGAATATTCACACCATAAAAAAAAGAGGGTCAACTCTTCTGCTAGAAGGACGGGACTCTCTTTGGATCTGTTAGGATGACATGCCCATCCTTATACCACTCGCTATCGCCAAGAGAGTTAAATACTCGGAAAGTATTCTCGATCACTTTCTTTTTATGCCTGTAGTGAGAAGGATCAGCTTTGTCAGAGCATTCTAACTTGTGAATAAGGGAGACTTGGCTATTCAAAGAAATGCTGAACAGATATGCAATCCAATGTCTACCATAGCTTCATTTTTTTTTTTCTGTGTGCCTTTGTTGATATCCCAATTTGGTCTGGTAGCTATATAACTAGGTTTGCCTTCTCTTTTCACTATTTTCAAATTGACAATTCATTTAAGACACTTCATGTCCCTGAGACTACAGCTCATATCAGCCTTCAGTGCCCCAAATACAGTTAAACTACTGTGCCTAATAGGCTTTAAGGATGGTGAATCTTGGCCTGGCCCTTAGCCCTTTCTTTCTGTGCAAAAGTTTGAGAGATTATGGTTCTACAATCTCAAAAGTAAGGGAAACAAATAAGAGGTTGTAGAGGTGGTGATGTTGAAATAAACAAAATATGTTTATTGATTTTCAACAATTCTAATTCTAATCTACTCTCATGAACTTCACTTTGAACATGCATTTGGATTTATTCATAAAAATGCCTTTATTAAGAATTTGTCCTCTGTAATGCTATGCAAAAACTTGCTTCCCAGGTCAATCCACATGAGTCTTATTCATGTGCTTGGGGAAGGATTGACGGACTGCAACATACATTAAATACATAACAAAAGCTATGATACAAAATCTATTGTCTTTTGAAGTGATTGTTCATGATTTCAGAGTTTTAGAACAGGTGTAGCTGAATAGGTTTAAAAAATATTTTCATAGACTTTCCTTCTCAAGCAAAAATATTATTCTGAATCTCTGAAACCTAACTAGGACTTGGGCAATTTAAGTCGGGTAATGGATATACGTGTGTGTGTGTGTGTGTGTGTGTGTGTGTGTGTGTGTGTGTGCTTGCGTGTGTGTGTATGTGTATCCTGAGTTGGAAAGAGAGGTAATATGAGAGAGAAAGAGAATCTCAATTTATTTTATAATCTTTATATATGAAAGCAATTTCTTTAAGTGGACAAGATAAAGTTGTATGAAGAAAAATATGATCTTGTTCAAACATATTAGCTAATTAATGTGCACTATTATTGATTATTCAGACACTAAAAGGGTCAGAGCAAGCCAGCTACAAATATTAACATGGCTTAATTAAAATTGATCATTAATTTTTAAAGAAATATCAAGAGAGATGCACAAAGATTCGTTTTATGTGCTTTCTACTAAAGCCTAAGAAAAAGGAGATTCAGGAGGTAAAAGGTAATTAAAAGGATAATACCTGCTTTGTCCATCCTTTATGCTTGATTTCTTATAGTCATGATTTAGATTTTTATCAGGCTTTTTTTCCAAATCTATCAATGTACAAACACTTTTTGATGAATATGCCCTTGATGTTTCATTTGCATTACTATTCCTGATAACACTAATAGGCAACAATTGCTACATATCCCAAACACAAGTAAAATATAAAATTCTCTTTTCTTCTTATGCCAAATTCCATTACTCGGAGAAAGCAGTATATATATAAAGACAACTTTCAAGCTTTGGAATTCATTTTAATTTTCTTGCAATGACTTCAACAGTGCTTGCAAAATAAAATTCAATCTCCCTGCAAGATATAAACTCATAGACTGTTTCAAGTACCTCTCCCATCCATTTCCAAGCCCTATATACTATGGGTTCTGAAAACTAGAAAGGGGTCTTGCTTTATTCATCTTCCAAACTATTGTACTGAAAGCAAAAACTTTGGAGTCATAAGTTGCCCAGTATATTTTTATAGGTTTACAGAAAGTTTATTGATGAAAAATCAAATGGTTGTCCAAGTCCATCACAGATAATGAAGAGAACGTGCTAAAAATAAAGTGTTCTTCCATCTGGTTAAGTTGTATTTAGGATAACAGCATGCCAAAGTGCTTCCTTTCTACTAGTGTTTTCAAGTAAATAAAAACAGTCAGAAAAGTTTAAAAATTTTGAAATTTCAGAAACATTTTAAATCCAAGAAAGCTAGTGTGCACTGCCTCTTGTCTTCTCATTCAGTATCTTTTGCTAGACAGAATGCTTCTCTTTTTCTTTCCCATTAAGAATCCTATGACCAACATAAGCACTTGCCTGCCCAGTTTTTTTTCCATCAAAACTTATTTATTTAAATAAACACATATTGAATACCTTATGTTTCAAAGACTGTTACTAAGCATAAGAGATAAAAATCTGACCTAATAATATCTGCCATCTACTAGTAAACATATACCATTATTAAGGTATAATACTTGTTGGTCAATTTAATTTGTTTTACATCCCATATTTTATTTGTGCACCTTCAAAAACAAATCATTCCCTGTTATTGTGACTGATATTTGTTTTTGTAGAAACAGATGGAATCAGATATGGTTCTTAAAATACTTTTTTTTTCTCTAAGATAACACTGGATGAAGTAAGTTTGAGAGGTCCTACTTAGAACAGGCTCTGAAAGACATTAAAATGCATACATCATTTTCCTATCCCTTGCTTAATGTCACAAGCTTTCATGTGGTATGGAATAAGTACCAACAAGACATTCTGCACCAGAATTCCTCAGCCTGGAATGCCTTGAGCATGTTTTTATCTATCTTTTCCCTTAGGACTATAGTAATGTTAAAAATTCCACATTACTTAAATTAACAACTTTATAAGGAGTTAAAATTGGCATCTATAATCAATGTCATCAGTCAGTGGATGAAAATAATGTAAAATAAGAGCATTTTCTTGTTCAAAATATTTTTTACTGGGAAGTTTCAGAGTAAAAATATGAGTTTTAAGCGTGCATTTTTTCACTCATTATTATGAGACAAGTGATTTATTTGAACTATATACAGAAGAGTAGAAATACTACTTGAGATCAGAGGTAAAATTTGTTCCAATTTACAGAATATTTCTGGTCATTTAGATTAAAATAGAACAAAATCCAATGCTTCATTTGAAATTTAATTATTCTGATCAATAATTCAAGTAATTTAGGGAGACCTATGATGTTTGTTTATAAAGTGAAATATTTTGCTTAAATCATTTGGCAAATTGGTTTTCATTTCATTATGTCAGAATGTGTCCCATTTAAAATTTTCCCACTGGATATTTATGAAGGATACCAAATTTACTCTGTAATTTTCAGGTTTTCCAAAGTGAATTTGGTACAAAATTATAGATTGACATTTATGAGCCCTATATAGAGGATTCTCAGTGTAGGTATTTATATTATTTTTAACGTATATTTTTGTCTCTCCTCCATGTAAGACTCATAGTTTTGGTCACTGCTCTATATCCAATGTCTAGAGAATTGGTTGCTATGAGTAAACATTCATGGTCTTTTATGAAAGAAACACAAGAAAGAGAAAGAGAGAGAGAGATGGAGAGATAGAGAGGGAGAGAGGGACAGCAGGACAGGGAGAGAAGGAGAGGGAGAAAGTGAGAGGGAGAGGAAGAAAAGAATAAATGGACAGATGAAATCTCTTTTCAGAGATCTAGGACTGAGAGAAGGCTTTTGTGTTTATTCAACACCCACACAGAGTACTCCACCAGTTCCATATTCTTGAATCTAAAAAATGTAGGGATGGCAATAAGGAAATGACCCTCAGAACTGGGAATTCTCTGCAAAGGAGTCATGACTTATATAGCATTATTTTTTCCTATTCTTTAGGGGTATTCAAGTATGGAAAATTAATTGAGACTTTTCTCCAAAAAGACCCCTATGAGCATATCATTCACAACTCTTGCTCTTGAGCTCACTTACCAAACATATATTCATAAAGTGCTTGTTACATACCCAGGAAGATAAATCTTAGAAGCAAATATTCCAAAAAATTCAGAATTTGTAGCAAATTTTGAGGTCCATCCACCAATCAAAAACTTCAATGACTTCTATCACGTTTCATACTTCTACTACTTAAGGCAACCTGTTCTATTTTAGAGAAAATAAGTCATTGACAATACCTTTCTTATAATAGGAAACAAGTAAAAAAAAAGGCATCCTCATAACTTCCACTGAGTTGGCTTACTAGAATGATACTATAAAAATAGCATCTATAGCTAAAGCTGGCTTTGCTATTTACAGCTTTCCACCTGATACTGACTATGTGGAAAATTGCAAGAAGTAATTAAAACTTTGCCTTTTGTTATAAAAGAAAAATAAGAAAACAAGTTGCTTCAACCAGTAAGGCAATTAAAATAAAGAGGAAGTAAAGACATCCAAAGCAATTTTTTTTTAATGGTGCAAAAAGATACTTTCATTATAGCATGGGGACAGGACCTGTGGCTAGAAAGAGCAGGACTGTGACACATTTTTAAATTGGAAGGGTAGGGTAGAGATCATGGATTTCTAAAGGGATTTCCGTATATTAAAGAAGACTTACAGGATCCTGGAGGTTTGTCTGTTGTCTATTGCCTATTGTTTTAGTCTCTAGCAAACATTAGCATTAAGGCAGCCAGGTGTTCCTTGAGGAATGTCACACTCTGCATGTCTCAGGTATTTATCACTAGGCTGCAAGTTGTAAGGAAATTCAATTTTATCTACATTCCTCTTGCCTTTGTTTTCCTCATCATTTCCCCGCTCTTAACAATTTTGACCCTGAAATCTTTAAGGTTGCTGAGGGTGGAAAGTCTTATCTTCTCTAGCTTCTTCCTGCTGAATAGGGTGTAGAGATATTCTTACCTATGGGTCAACATTGGTTAGTTGGGGGATTTATACATGGCAGTTACAAAAGGCAGAGGCAGCAGAGTCCAAGGTAGAGAACATACATGAAGAAATAGAGAGGATCATCTATTGGCTTGAAGTTATGGCAGTGAAGGAGTCTCTGTACCAGGTGGAGAGACACCAGAAAAGACAACAAAAAAGGGTTAATATTATTATGAGAAAAAGAAGCCCAATAAAAAGACCTAATAGTTGTGCAAAATCCTCCTCCACCCCAGGATTTTAACCAATTACTAATGGAAAGAAAGAGATTGTTTAAAGTGCTAAATTGAGCATTGGTATCTTTTAGCCATCCTGTTACATTTTGTGATAATCTGCAACACATACACAACCTTCTTTTTTAATAATGACACATATACCACCTCATGCAGCTGTTCAACCATTTAAGGCCATTTGATTGTGTAGAACTGCTTTACACATTTGA
>NC_141669.1:43727500-43785000 GCF_028749965.1 Puma concolor
CTGAGGCTCAAAGTCCAGATGAAGGAAAATACAGATTTCCCATACATATGGGCCACTAAAAATACGATGCAGGTTGTTGAGCACAATGGTCAAGGATGAATTATTATTTATGGTACAAAAGGGTGCTTTTACTATAACTCAGGGACACGACTGATGGGCAGAATTGTTTTTTGTTTTTGAAACATAGAGCACAAGTGAGACAGAGGGGCAGAGGGGGAGAGAAAAGAGAGAGAGAGAGAGAGAGAGAGAGAGAGAGAGAAAATCCTATGCAGGCTCTGTGCTCAGCAGAGAGCCTGACACGAGGCTTGATCCCACAACCATGAGGTCATGACCTAAGCAAATACCAAAAGTTGGACACTTAACAGACTGAGCCACTCAGGCATCCCCAAAGTAGTTTTTGATTATTGTTTCCAAAGATTCTTAGATAACCCCATTTACCTATAGCTGAAAATTTCCAACTTGTAGTGAGTTTCCAGTAAACTGCTCTTCCTGTTGGTGGTTAGGACCATCAGATTCACAATCAATTCAGGCTTGTTCCAAAGCAATCCTACCCTTCACCAAACTCAAGAGGTTGGCTGAATTTTTTCAGCCATTCTCAACATACCACATAGTACTTACTGTCATTGTAGGTCACAATAAAATAAATACATTTCTGTGGTTATCACCTATTCTTTATTCATCTTCATGGAATAACTACTGTATCCATATTTTCCTTCTACTCAATCTCCCCCAAAATTTCAAATATATCGCAAGAAATTCTTATTTGTCATGGTATACTAAAATAATATATACTGTCCCAACTTTTAAGACTCTCACCAAAGGGAACAAGCCCCAAAACATCTAGTTCTGAAAGTCAACAAAGTTTGTATCCAGGAGACCCCCAAGACTACAGCAAACAAAGAAAGGGAAAACAAATGAATTTAAGTCATTTCTTAAGATGAACAATATACATGTTCATACTCTGAGCTAGACTTAACCAAGGAAAAATGAGAATGCAAAAAATAAAATCATAAATGAAACATCAAACATTCTACCTGCTATCACAAAACTATGAAGAATCATAAGAGACTACTATGAACAATTATAGGCCAACAGATTGGACACTATATAACAAATAAAATCCTAAAAATATATAACCCACCCAACCTGAAACATGATGAAACAGAAAATCTGAACAAGCCAATTACTACTGAGAAATCTAAATTAGTAATCAAAAACGTCACAAAAAGAAACATCTAAGATCACATAGCGTTAATGAATTCTACTAAACATTTAAAACCCAGTCCTACTCAAACTTTTCAGAAATAGATAGATAGATAGATAGATAGATAGATAGATAGATAGAAGGAAATATTTCCAAACTCATTTTATGAGGCCAGCATTAGTCTGATACCAATGCCAGACAAGGACTCTATAAGAAAAGAAAATTATAGGCCAATATCCCTTATGAACACAGATGCAAAATCCTCAATAAAATATTAGCAAATTGAATTTAATGACTACATTAAAAGGATCATACACAATGATCAAGTGGGATTTATTCCAGGAATTTTAGGATAGTTCTACATCCAAAAATCAATCAATCTGATATACCCATTAACAAAATGAAAGGAAAAGATCGTATGATTGTCTCGGTAAATGCAGAAAAAAATATCTGACAAAATTTAACATTCATTCATAATAAAAACTCTGAACAGAATGGGTATAAAAAGTATATACCTGAATTTAATAAAGGCTGTATATGAAGAGCCCACAACTAACATCATACTCAACAGTGAAAAGCTGAAAGTTCCTCCTCTAAGATCAGGAATCAGACCAGGATGCCCATTCTAGCCACTTTTATTCCCGTTTATTCAACATAGTACTGGCAGTCCTAGCCAGAGCAATTATGAAGAAAAAGAAATAAAACTTATTTAAATCAGAGAGGAAAAACAAAATTCTTTATTTGCAAATAACATAGTATTATATATAAAATCTCTAAAGACTCCACCAAAAAACTGAGAGTTTGTAACAATCAGTAAAGTTGCAGAATACAAAATAAATACACAAAAATCAGTTGTATTTCTATATACCAACAATTTAGAAACAATGCCATTTATAATAGCATCAAAAATAATAAACTTCAGTAATGCATTTAACCAAGGAAGTTAAATATCTGTACACTGAATAGTATAAAACACTGATGAAAGAAATGAAGAAGACACAAATAAATGGAAAGACACTCCATGTTTATAGACTGGAAAAATGAATATTGTTAAAATGCCCATACTACCCAAAGCAATCTATAGATTCAATGCAATCCCCATCAAAATTCCTAAGGCAATTTTCACAGAAATAGACAAAACAATACTAAAATTGTCATGGAACCACAAGAGACCCTGAATAGACAAAGCAATCTTTAAAAAGAGCAAAGCTGGAGGCCTCAAGCTCCCTGGTTTCAAACTACATTGCAAAACTATAGTAATAAAAACAGTATGGTATTACAAAAATAGATACATGGACCAACAGAATAGAATTGAGAGCCTGGAAATAAATCTATGCACATATATATAGTCAAGTACTTTCATGTAAAAACTCTATCACACTGATTTTGATGTCAGTCAATAGAAACTACTATCTCTTCCTAAACTTGATGTTATCCACCTCTCATCTAGTCAAGAGCCAGCATTCCTCAAAGACATTTGCACCTGGATAAATCCTTCCTTCTACTTTATGTTTCGCCATTATCCTATGTGATTACCAATATGATTTCACCAGTCTTATGGCTTAAATATCCAGATCTATGACCCTAAATGCACTCCGTGTGTGTGTGTGTGTGTGTGTGTGTGTGTGTGTGTGTGTGTGTATACATACACATATATATCCATTTTAGTTTGGTCACTAATAATTGTAGTCACACCTTAGATCTTGGTAGCATTTTTTTTACTGCTGAATTTCTAATATCCTAAATTTCTATCCTGATTTCTTAATCTATTGTCTCTAATACAAATGGTAATGCTATCATCAAGGTTTGTAGTTCTCTGAACTTTCCATTTTATAATTCATTCATTCATTCATTCATTCATTCATTCATTCATCTGTCCATCCAACCAGTCATCCATCCATCTCATATATATCTTTCATATCTATCTGTCTATCTATCCATCTATCTATCCATCCATCCATCCATCCATCCTTCTGACTATCCATCATCCACCCATCCATGCATGCATCTAGGTGTAAGATACTTTCTGTCTAGACTTCCTTTATTCCATATCTAGCCAGATGACAGAAAACTATGTTATGGAGGTCCAAACTGATTAAGACAATTATTAAACTTTTTTTTGCTGATAATCTGGCAAAGGAGATAAAAGAAAGCCTTCAAAATAAGGCAGACAGAGCATGTAAGCAAGAGTTAACAATAAATTATCAAAGGGAAGAGATTTTGTACTAAAACAATAAAAAAGTGTCCAAGCTTAAACCTTACCTCTTTAAAATTTATCCTATTCTTGTGGATGGTCATTTTCCAATTGGATTAGTTATTATTAGTCCATATTAATTGGAAGGTATAATATGAATAAAGTAATCTTGATAGCTTTTGAAAAATAAGTGAGAAAAATATATTTTGATGGATAAATAATTGTGATTATTATCTAAGGATAATAATGCAATAAGAACCAAAAGCATGATGTAACTTTAGTTATTCAACTTTTATTGGCAAATATCAAATGAATGGCTTTGATGTGTTAGGCACTCTCCTAAGTGCAATGGATCAAACAATGAAAAATATGGAGATCAAGGTCACTGATTTCATACAAATCATAACCTAGTGCTAGGGAGAAAGAAAAATAATAATAAAAATCAAGGCATTTCTAAAGGAAACAATCAACAAAACTAAAAGGCAACCAACAGAATGGGAAAAGATATTTGCAAATGACATACTGGATAAAGGGCTAGTATCCAAAATCTATAAAGAACTCACCAAACTCCACAACTGAAAAATAAATAATCCAGTGAAAAAATGGGCAGAAGACGTGAATAGACACTTTTCCAAAGAAGACATTCAGGTGGCCAAGAGACACATGAAATGATGCTCATTGTCACTCATCATCAGGGTAACACAAATCAAAGCCACAATGAGATATCACCTCACGCCAGTCAGAGAGGCTAAAATGAACAAATCAGGAAACTATAGATGCTGGCGAGGATGTTGAGAAATGGGAACCCTCTTGCACTGTTGATGGGAATGCAAACTGGTGCAGCCACTCTGGAAAACAGTGCAGAGATTCCTCAAAAAATTAAAAATAGAACTACCCTATGACCCAGCAATAGCACTGCTAGGAATTTACCCAAGGGATATAGGAATGTTGATGCATAGTACAATGTTCATAGCAGTGCTTTCAACAATAGCCAAATTATGTAAAGGGCCTAAATGTCTATCAACTGATAAATGGATAAAGAAGATGTGGGTTATATATACAATGGAATACTACTTGGCAATGAGAAAGAATGATATCTGGCCATTTGTGGCAACATGGATGGAACTGGAGGGTATTATGCCAAGTGAAATAAGTCAGTCAGAGAAAGACAGATACCATATGTTTTCATTCATATGTGGATCTTGAGAAATGTAACAGAAGACCACGGGTGAGGGGAAGGGGAAAAAAAGATTTACAAACAGAGAGGGAGGGAGGCAAGCCATAAGAGACTCTTAAATACAGAGAACAAATTGAGGGTTGATGGGGGGTGTGGGAGAGGGGAAAGTGGGTGATGGGCATTGAGGAGGGCACTTGTTGGGATGAGCATTGGATATTGTATGGAAGCCAATTTGACAAATTATATTTAAAAAGAAAAAATACAAACCAAAAAAAAAAAAAAATGAAAGAAAGAAAACAAAGGCATTTCCACATAGTTTTAAATTCTATGGAAAAAGAAAAAGGCATCATGCTATGCTTTATTAATTTTTGGATTTGGATAGATATGTATCATGTTGTGGTCTGCATGTTTTTTAATGTTTGAAATATATCATAAATAATAATAGAAAGAAAATAAGGTTTTATTCCAAAACAAGTATCACATAATACAATATAGCACTAGTCTTTGTTGTAATTGGTCTATTTAGATTGATGTAGGCTATACCCTAATATAGATGTGGATCCAAAGTGAAAAACTACAATTGAAATACTGAAGGCATATTGGAGGCAATTATGTATGATAAAGGAGAGGCAAATATATATGACAGAGGAAAGAAGAAAGAACGGTCTAGGCTTTGAGGAAAAAAAAAGATGAACTCAGTTTGGGGTTCATTGAACTTGATGGGGCTTTAAATCATCTGGTTGGAAATGTTTAATTTAAATCTGGATGTAAAGATAAGAGCTCTGGAGAGAGAGGTCTTTTATGAAGGTATACCTTCAAGTTCGGTTACTTTATGTTGCAATAACCGCTTGCAACTCTTGGAGGCATGACCAATAGGGTTCGGTGAGAAGGCTCTTCTCATTATAGTCATGAACACTTGCTGACACACAATCCAGTAAGATATGACCCCATCACCTCAATAAGGGGCTTCAGGCGGAAAAAGAGAACACAGAGAACTCTTCATTGGCTCTTAAGTGTTTGCACCTGGAATTGATGTGCATCACATTTCATGAGTCAAAGCAGAATACAAACTCAGTTCTAATTTAAATAAGTCAGAAACTATAAACGTCTTTTTTGCCTATAGTGTCAAGATAAATGAAACTATTAGTGAGCACTACCAAGATCTACTACAAGAGAACTTTGAGACATTTGCATTTTGGAGGTACTTTAAAGCATATTAATGCATGAGATTGTTTATAGAGTGACAGAAAGTAAAAAGTGCACATAGTGTTAAAAACCAATCTTAAAAAAATGTAAATTTTTAGCAGCCATTTTCTGGAAGAATAATCCACTCTTTATTAGAATAGTTAAAATCTCTTCTGAAAATTAAGTTGATGGACTAACTAAATAAAAGCCAAAGCAAAAGTACATATAAATAAATAAAACCACCACAAAATATTCATTGAAAAATTTGAGTGATTTTATTTTCAACTTTCACTATATGTTTTTAAAATTATTATTATTTTTTGTATAATGTCAGTACTTAATCACAATAGTAATAATAAATAAAAGCTAAAATTTGCATGGATCATGCATGAAGATAATTTGTATTTTAATATTTGTGATAATTGCTTGCTATTTTAGGAAGCCCACAGATTTCATAAAAATATATAGTTTTTTCTTAATTCAAAATACTTTTATCTTCAAGCTTCAACAACTATAATAATTTAAGACCAAATATGTAGTCAGAACCACATTCAAATCTCCTATTATTTATTAGATGTCTGACTTTGATTAAGTTGCATAACATATATAACTCTTAATTGTTTAATTTTTAAAATGAAGATAAAATTTATTTTAAGGCTTAAGTGATATGCTATTTGTACAATGCTAGACATATAACAGATAAACAAATATGAAAGTAATTTATTATACTTTTGCATGCAATAATTTAGTGAACATGTAATTTATTTCCTTGATTGACTGTCTTATTAATGATTTCATGAATTTTAATCATGTGTATTCTCAACATTTGCTTTTCTAAACAACATAGCTGTTGTTTTGGTTGTTGTTGTATTATAATTGTTAATATTTAAATTTGTGGTTATATAATCCAACCCTTCTGTGAGCTGGATACAAACTAAAATACTGTTCTTTCAAATAAAAAAAAAATGTTGAGACCAAGTGCATGCACTTTAACAAAGAATTGCCAAGGGAAATCTATGTTTTCCACTAAAAGGAAACTGGTAATTACCATTTAGTTATTCCATGACATTGAGCATGCTGCATACCCTTAGAGATTATCACCTCACTGGTAACATGTGAGGGGATGGGCTATATGGCCTTGAAATTTCATCAAGTTCTTTTATTCTTTGACTTCAATAAGACTATTCTCATGTAATTCTCTGGGTTGTTATATTTTATTTGATTAAATCTAAATGTGTGAATTGCTTCTGTATCATTTAAAAATGAGCTTTCCTATTAGCTTAAACTGTACTGAAGCAGATCTCTACTGTATATTTATTATTTCAAGACAGAGAAATCTTAGAAATAGCACATTCCATTTGTTTACAACATATTTGAATAAATAATGCAAAGAAAAAAGTTTGCTAATAGAGCAAGCCATGTTCACGCAGCTCTTTCTTCTTTATACTAATAGCAATATCACAATGTCACAAGTAGTGTCAATACATATATTACTTTCTTCCTGGGGGGCTATGTAAGGTAATTTACCTTTAACAATTATCTTCTTTTTTTGTAATTATTTATTAATTCATTTCTTTCAGTTCATCTTTAAAAATTTTTCTAACACAAAGGAAATTTGGCCCTTTGAAAATTAATCCAACATATTTTATAAGTTTTTATTTTCTGTTACATCAACAAATACAATTAATTTTATATGTAACAATCTCATTATTATAATTTTCTCACTGTGGTCCAATTAAGGGAGGTTGAGCAATGAGGTAATAATCCAAATAAATAATGATATCAGTGTCCTCAGTAGATATTCTCTTCACATTCTTTGAGTGGAGTAATGACATATGTGAGCCTCAGATCATTCTCCTCACATTAATGCTAATATCTAGCCAAATTGCTTTAACAAAACATTGCATTGATCAGTTGGAGTTAATTATGCTAAAGTACTTTTTCAACTGTACTATTTAAGATATTAAAGTGAGTTGAAAATAATTTAAATAAGCTCTAATGTCAGTACCAGTGGCTCCTAGTGATTGAAGGACAGTTCAGAGGATAAAAATCTATGGGGTTTGGATGGTAAAGATGAAAAAAAGATGCATGTATAATTTACACAATTTGGATAATTTGGGGTCTTTAAGAGGAGGTATGTTCTAGATCTAAGTTATTCAGCCAATATCTTCTCTCAGCCTTCTCCAAAGGGACCTATGGCCTTTTAACAAGGTAACTGTGTGTTGGAATAAAGGAAATAATTGGATCTTTCAGGAGCCAATGGACATAAGTCTGAACTGACACTAATCTCAGGAAACTCAAAATGTCACTTTGGTCTACCAGTCAGAATAGAAGCTTATGGAAGTCAGGAAGTCAATCAAGTTTTAGCTTATATCTGTGTCAAAACAGACCCAGTGGATTTCCAAACCCATCCTGTGGTTATTTCTCCAGTACCAGAATGCATAATTGGAATAAATATATTCAGCAGTTGGCAAAATCCTCATAGTAGTTCACTCAACTGTACACTGAGGGCTAACAGGATAGAAAAAGCCAAGTGAGAGCCACTAGAATTGCCTCTACATAGAAAAATAGCAAACCTAAAGCAAGGGCCCATTCTTTGAGGGACTGCAACAAATAGTGCCACCATCAAGGACTTGAAATATTCAGGGACTGGGATTCCTATCACATACCCATGAAACTTGCCAATTTGGCCTGCATAGAAGACAAGCCTTGGATAACAACTGTGAATTATCACAAGTTTAACTAGGTGGTGACTCCAAAGACAGTTGTTGTACCAGATATGGTTTCAATGCTTGGGCAAATTAATACTAACTATGCAGCTATTGCTCTAGAAAATGACTTCCCTCTGTCTCTGCCAATAAGGACCACTAGAAGCAATATATGTATTCAGTTGGCAAGGCCAGAAATACACCTTCACTGTCCTACCTTAGGGATTATCAACTCTCCAACCCTAGGTCATAATTTAGTTGGGGGGGGGTGGGGATCTTGTTTGTGTTTCCCTTACAAAAGACATCACATTAGTCCCTTATGTTGATGATACTATGCTATTTGGACCAGATGAGCAAGAAACAGCAACTATTTTGATATATTTTAAAGATTTCTATGTGTCAGAGGATGAGAAACAAATCTGACATAAATTCAGGGGCCTTCTACCTCAGTGAAATTTCTAGAGTTCCAGTGGTATGGTACAATTTTATGTGTCAACTTGGCAGCCACAGGTACCCAAATTCCACCAGTTCAAATGTTAATCTCATCCAGAATACCCTCATATAAACATCCAGAATAGTTTTGAGTAAATATCTGGGTACTCTGTGGCTCAGCCAAGTTGACACATAAAACTGACAGCATACCCAGATATTTTGAATCTTTCCATTATATTTGATAATCATTCACTAGATCACAAATAAAAGAGAAAGAGCTTAGATTTCCAGTGACCATCTTCCCTTCTCTATGGGGGACTAATTCATCATTAGAAGAGATGTGAATAAGCAAGAATACAGAGTCAAGATACTGGAGAGACAAGAGTGAAACTGTGGCATTTTTGTGACCCTGGATCCATAATGCATATTAACATCATTTAAGTTGGTCTTAAGGTAGCTCATTCATTCTACCCTCAACAAATAAAATATATCAAATAATATATAGTAACATATAATACACAGACAAGGATTGTTCTCAGTGCTTCTGGTACAGTAGAGAAAACATAAGAGAAAATCCCTGCTTACATGAGGCTCACATTTTAATAGGGGAGAGGAAACAAAAAGTTAAGATTGAGTTTCTGAGTTAGGTGTCTGTTTTTTTTAAATAAAACATCTTATAAGTCAGTCATAGAAAGATAAATACCATATGATTTTGCTTATATGTGAAATTTAAGAAACAAAGGAGCATAAGGCAAGAAAGAGAGAGAGAAGCAAACCAAGAAACAGACTCTTAACTATGGAGAACAAACTGATGGTTACTAGAGTGGAGGTTGGGGTGAGGGGGATGGGTTAAATAGGTGATGGGGATTAAGGAATGCATGTGATGGGTGATGTGTGGAAGTGTTGAATCACTATATTATACAACTGAAGCTAATATTAGTTAGCTGTATGTTAACTACCTGGAATTTAAATAAAACTTAAAAAAATAAAAAGAAATAAAAAGTCATGTGCACACCATAGTCTTCATGCTTTATTTCAACTAAAGGATATAATGGTCAAGGGTTCAGGGAAACAGATGGTCAGTGAGGAATTCCCTAAGTATTCTAGAGAGAATGTTTATGGTCACAGCATGAGGTGATATTTATACAATTGACAAGTAGATTTTATTTCAG
The DNA here is from genome assembly GCF_028749965.1 of Puma concolor. Classification (NCBI taxonomy): domain Eukaryota; kingdom Metazoa; phylum Chordata; class Mammalia; order Carnivora; family Felidae; genus Puma; species Puma concolor. The sequence continues at coordinate 43,737,573 of NC_141669.1, forward strand.
CAGTCATATATTTCAGAAAAATTAAAAAAACCAAAAAAAAGGAGGGGGATTGTATAAATCGCTTGATGGTTCAACTGTATTATTTTACCAGAAACAAAATTTTTATTCATAATGCCTCATCTTCAGTTTGGATGAATTAGATAACATACAGTTTAGATGCAATTATCTTAGCCTCTTAGCCCTTCACTGCAGCTCCTTTATCTATGTGTGAATAAACAATGATAGTAAAGGAAATCATTACATGATGAATCCCAGGTAAGGCCTTTTATAATGTAAAGACTAATTTTATAATACAATTTACTGGTTCTTCATTTACTCATCTTGCAAGAAAGGACTTTTAAAAATTTAATTCTCATCAAAAAATAAAATCAGTAGGTCTGACTTATAAATTGTCAAGTAGTAGTGACCTGAGACATACTACTATAATAATAGTAAATACATAACATGATAAATTATTCTGAGTTACAGAATGTGTGATTAAAAAATTAAAAATTTCTTAATACTGAATGTTTTATATGGACTCCAACCTCTGAACTATTAGAAGCAAAATTAAGATAATACTTGGTCATGAGTTGAGTTAATATTAAAATGAATACAGATTTTTTTTTTCTGAATGAATGAAAACCTCTTTATTCTAAGTAAGAATAAAAGACTTGGAGACCTTTTATCACTAACGTTTCCAAAGGTATTATAAAAATACAGATAAGGAAATCTCTTTATTGTCATAGTCATGCATGACATTTTGTATGCTTGCTTTCTTTATTTTTAATAGGAGAAGATGTCTTTATTCTTCTCTTTCCAGAAACTATGGAGACAAAGACTGCAAAGTGAATGTACTGACTTTGCTGGCAATTTAATTGGATTAGAAATGTCTGTAATGTTTACAGGATTTTGTATTTAATCATCAGGCTTACATATGGGTAGTATCCACTCTTAGTGAGACTGTGGAAGACATTAAGGACCTCTTCAGCACCGATTGGGAGGCTCCATCTAGTTCCAAGAGCTCACAGGCTCCTTTTCTACAACTCAGAACTATTTAGGTTGGGGATCTGAGGTCGGAGATGTTTAAGGACACAGCTGAAAGTACTGGCATTCAAAATCAAGATTTTCTTATTCAGAATGAATGATTCTCCAATGTTCCTTCATCTTCTGGTATGCCTGACATCGGAGGTAACCCTATAATATTTGAAGCTAGATATATTTTCCAATGACTATCCTTTCCCACTGGAAAATCTGTTTTCTGGCTTCACAAACTCACAACGTGCCTTGCCCTACTGCAACCAACTCCATGCCTTCCTCCCAAGATCTAACACCATTTTCCTACATTTCCCAAGGGACCAAGTGAGCTATATTTACTAGCCCATATTCACAGGTCATGTTCTGTGGTCTAGACTCTACCCTTCTATTCTGATACACAAACCCAATTCAGCCTCATGAAAAGGATGGGAAATTGCTATGTTTGTTGATGGCAGCTTACTTTGTTTCTTATCCTATGAGTATTATTCATAGGCTACAGAGGTTGAATTGGAAAAGTTTATAATCTATGCTTCCCTTGATTAAAACCAGAGGTATTTTTTATGTATCATCTTCTTGGTTGAAGCCCATTTAAAACAGAAATTCAAGTTTCTCTGCTCTCTGTGGAAACATATTTTTGGGTTGAATGGGAATGTTGGCACCCTTCACATCCATTCACATAAGAGTCAACTCAAGTATTTTCTTTCAAAGAAAGTGATTAGCTTAGGTTTCTTTAAAAAAAAAAAAACAAAAAACAAAAAACAAAACAAAACAAAAAAAAACTTTTGAAGAAATTTTGCTTTAATTAAGGAAGTCATTAATTGATAATGAAACACAACATTATCTTGGCAAATGTTAGTGGAAAAGCATGGGCCAATTTAAAAAGTCACTCTTTACAGATAAATTCCATGTAGAGAATATTCACCTCTTCCTTTTGTTGGTGATCAGGAGAGGTTATCCCAAGATATGCCACACTGGCATACGGATCATTTTGAATTAAAGTTACTTCAGAAACAGCCAGTAGAAGAAGACTCTAACCCTCCTTTGTCTCCAGAAGTAGGAAATGAATCTCCCATATAAGACGCACCCTCCCTGTACCAGGAAGTAGAGAGAGACATTCTTCTTGTCAGAGATGGGAATTCAGGGCTGGAGAAGCCCCTACAAACAAGCCTTGTTACTTTTACTAATTTACTGCCCCAGCCCAAATTCTGCTTAGAATTCTTTACCAATTGAAACTTCTAAACAGAAGCCTTCTTTGTCCTGTCAATTCCTCACAGATTTATGTTTCTGTGTCTAAAATGTATAAAAGCTACATGCCTTGGTCATTTCTTTGGGTCTCAATTTTTATTCTAGGACTTCCACGTGTGCATAATTAAACTTCATTTTTTCTCCTGTTAATCTGCCTTGTGTCAATTATTAATCCAGTCAGAAGAACTTCTGAGAGTAAAGGGAGAAATTTCCTTCTCTCCAATACTTTCAGTGAGCAAGTTTTCTTTTCTCTGTTAGAATCTGATAAAGGAATCTGGAATATTGGCTCTGATACTTTCTTTTTCTTTCCCCTTTTAATTGGTCCACAAACTCTCCAATTTTCAGGACCCTTTCATGTTTGTTTGTATTTGCTTCTTTTTGTTTGATTAATTATACTTGTCAAGTAAGAAAAAAAAAAGTATCATTCTGGGTTCAAATATTGTGTCCGGTTTTGTGCTCAGCAGATACAAAATCATAAACAAATGTCGTTTTCTATCTTCTTACCTTGCAAAGCTTTTTTTCAAATCACCCCCTTAACCCCTTTACTGTACTTCTCTTTTATTTCTCTCCTATTTCTTCATATTTATTCTTTAAAATTATTATTATTTTGGGGCACCTGGGTGGTGTAGTCAGTTAAGCCTCTGACTCTTGATCTCAGCTCTGGTCATGATCTCACTGTTCCTGAGTTTGAGTCCCACATTGGGCTCTGAGCTGATGGCATGGAGCCTGCCAGAGATTCTGTCTCTCCTGCTCTCTGCCCCTCCCATGCTTGTGCTTGTTCTCTCTTTCTCAACATAAACAAACTTAAAAAACTAAAATTATAATTATTTTGTATCTTTATCTTCACTCCTAACCCTACTGTCAATATTTTTCCTTCTTCTATTTTTCCTTCCATCACAGAGAAGGAAAGCTAACATTTCTCTCTGTAGTGAATTTTCTAATACTAAGCAAGTACTAAGGACAAGGCTTATAATGCTGCCAAGAGTGACATATTTGCAACATATATGACCTCCCTACTTAAATGGGAGAAAGCAAAGGTGTGATCTTTTGAAACTTACTTCATAAATAAGATTTGTTCTCCACTTGGAGAAAATTAAGGTAGTTGCCTTTGTAACAATAATTGAGGTGGTTATCAAGTCTGAAAGACCGAGAAAAAAGCCAATATTTGGAGAAATGCAATTTAGAAGATTAACAGAAAGGTTTATAGAAACTCTTGGGGGCACTGACTGGGTTTCACAAGGAACTGAAAGAAACTTTTCAACTGCAGAGAGAACTGAGGAAGCACAGAAGTCCACAGGTGTCTGGCTGCTTCATTAACACTATCAGGAAAGTACGAATTGGATATTGTAAAGAAAGAAAAAAGGTTTGAAATTACACGAAAATCAAACTATCAGGAAGGGAACCGAATTGAACTTAAGGGCAGAAAAAAATGCAGTGCTTTAGAACAGTTGAGTCTGGCTATTTGCAAGGTTTGACTCTTGTGGTTCTCTAAGGGCAGGTGTGGAATTAGGCTAGAAAAAGAACTGAGGACAGATTTTCTTTCCTCTCTGCCTCAGGTACCAGGTGATATTTCAGGTGGTGCCTCTTCCCTAGTGTGCAATAAAATGATTCACTCTCTAATTATGTCTTTCTTGAGGATGCTGTTGGTTTGATGCTGTTGATTCTGCCTCAAAATATTCTCCCAATTGGCCTTACATCATGTGTCCTCCTCTTTGTTCCCCTTAAAATCTCCACTCTGCCAATCACAGATGGTTGAGCTAGAGAATGATGTCATTACCTATAAAAGACTTGTATTACTATTAAAATGTGTGCCTTTTTTTTTAATGTTTATTTATTGATTAGAGAGAGAGAGAGAGAGAGAGAGAGAGAGAGCGAGCTAGGGGAGGAGGGGCGGAGAGAGAGGGAGACACAGAGTCTGAAGCGGGCTCCAGGCTCTGAACCATCAGCACAGAGCCTGATGCGGGGCTTAAACTCACGAACTGTGAGATCATGCATGACCTGAGCCAAAGTCAGATGCTTAACCGATTAAGCCACCCAGGCACACCTAAAATGAGTGTCTTTATGGGAACAATTCTTTCGGGTTCTCTTACCCATCTATTTGGAAAGTTATAGAAAGGAGTACTTTCAGGCTTTGTTTAATAGCAACACTTTCCATACTTTGAAATTGTACATGGAAATCTGATGTATATGTTATAAAGAGGGTTGCAGAAAGGAAAGGAATGAAGAATCTCTGTCGCCTCCTCACGTTCATTTCTTCCCTCTTTCCCAGAATGAGCTCTATGTGACATCAGTCCAGTCTCTAAGGGTCTGTGTGTGGTTCATATATACATATTTCATGAAGACAGGACAATTTTGCTACCTTTGACTTAAATTCTTGGTCATTTTCTGTATATTATTTGTAAAATACTAGCACAGGGGCTTAGGCAAAGAGAGAATGCACAATATGGGAATACTACCTCATCTTAACAGGGTGTGAGATTTGATTAGAGGCTGAGAAAGATTGAAGAATAACAACAACAACTGAAAAAGATTAAAATTCTAAGCCCTGTAAAATACTGCTCAAGTTTGACCTCTCATGCATGTCACAATAGAATGATGATAGAAATAGTTATGATTCACTGAGAAAGCACAAAAGAATTTTGGCGTTAATAAATATAAAAGCCAACATGAGTTCATTTATTTTTCTATCAATTTCTTCTCATTTGTCCCTCTAGCAAAACAAAAACATTCAAAAAAATCTGTCTAAGGTAAAGAAAAAGTATGCTGATTTTAAATAAACAGGCAAAGAGTAGACAGAAGGACAAGAAATGACTTTCCTATCAACTCTCTTAAGTCACCCCAAATAAACACACTGAGTAAAATTAGTGTGCTTCCCTGAAAAACAGCTTCTGGAAAAATTCTCCACAATCCTTCTTCATCTGCTACTCAGACTGTCACTCTCTCTCTACATAAATATCTTCTGTCTGTTTTTTCAACACAAGATCTTAAGTGCAATGATGAGTGTGGCTTTGCACTAGGCACCAAGTAGGATTTTGAAGTAAAAGATTTAAGTTGGGCACATGCCAGATTTTTCATGGATCCAGAATTATTGCCCTATTCCAATACTAATGGGAACCAATTTGTGTCGTTTCTGAAAGAAAATGCAAATTTCTACCCCTGACTGGCAGCATTACCTAAGAGAATAAAGAAGTACATATTCTATTCAATCTAGTAGCAGTTTACCAGAATAAAATATGAGAAAGATGGCAGAAGAACAAGAAAGTATTTTTACCTTTTTCTTGAATGTGAGTCTTTTACCCTTCCCCCATAGTTCCTCAGAGGTTAAAAGGGAAGAAATAAAACTTTCATCGCTCATATATTTCTGGTCAAGCAACCCTGAGGGCTACTTCCTGTTTTGCTGTATGTGAATAATAGTCTGGTGCTGAGGGCAACTGGCTTGTGTTTTATTTTATTGTAGTGCTGTAAAGCAATTTTGGTCTCCAATTGAACATTTCATTTCTTCTTTATTAAATTTCACGATTGTTCTTTCACCTCAGGTACTTAGAGTAGTAGCACTTATATTTTTGGAGAGCACATTTTCTCCAATGTAAGTGCTTATCATAAAAACCTGGTGCTTTTCACTACATGGATTCCAGGCAAGACACACTGGATATGGGTACTTAGATCCTGGAAGAGCAGAGTGCAGGCACTTGCACAAGAGAAAGGGGAGGAAGGTGAGCTGACAGAATGCATGGGTGATCAATGTGATACCTAATCAATGTGGCAAGAGGGTCAATCCTTCTCAGTTGAGATGTGATTGACAAAAGATGTCATGTCTGTGAACAGCCAGAGAATGAATATGAACTCTGCTGAGGTTGGAGGCAAAGGACACAGCTACAAATGAGTATAATAGATTTCAGGCCAAGTTCAAGTGTCACCTTTTCTATCAAGTCCTATCTACATCAGCCCTCACTGTTCTTCCTCTTCAATGAACTTATATATTGCTTCCTTCACTGCTACACAATTTAACATTTAACCATATTTTTGTATTATTCGTTTTTCTTTTTAATACTTTTGAATACCTAATGCCATTGTTTTTGGTGATTATACCTTACTCCTTAACTAACCTGCAAGGCTTTAAGAATAACAGTCAAGACATCAAATGATGTGGTAGATTAATATTAATATAGCCACACTAATGGTATAAAGTATCATGATGGTAATGTTTATGATGCATAATCTGCATTTCCACAGGTTTATATAATTTTCCCAAGTGTTGATGTTAAAATTTAAACCCAGATCTATAAAACCCTGCAGCTCATATGTATTCTATAATAGAGAAGCACTGGAAGTCTACTCAAAAATCAGAATTCTAAGCTGACCTCAATCTCCTCTAGTTGTAAAACTGTGGACATTCACTTCTCTTTTCTGAGTCTCAATTTCATCATCCATAATATGGATATAATATCTCTCCTGAAAACTCAACATGGTTTAAGTTTCAACAAAATCTTAACACATATGAAGAAAGGTATTTTTATATATTTTTTTAACGTTTATTTATTTTTGAGACAGAGAGAGATAGAGCATGAACGGGGGAGGGACAGAGAGAGAGGGAGACACAGAATCGGAAGCAGGCTCCAGGCTCTGAGCCATCAGCCCAGAGCCCAACGCAGGGCTCGAACTTATGGACCGCGAGATCGTGACCTGAGCTGAAGTCGGACGCTTAACCGACTAAGCCACCCAGGCGCCCCAAGAAAGGTCTTAATTAAAAAGTATTATGCAAATTGGATATGATGTCTCATATTTTCTTTTGTAACTCCCCAGTGCCTAGTACAGTGTTCATAAATGAAAGCCATTCAACTATTTTTAAATGTCATGGTTTATTTTTTATTTTTTTAGAATAAGACTTTATTTTTAATATGAAATTTATTGTCAAATTGGTTTCCATACAGCACCCAGTGCTCATCCCAACAGGTGCCCTCCTCAATACCCATTACCCACCCTCCCCTTCCTCCCATCCCCCATCAACCCTCAGTTTGTTCTCAGTTTTTAAGCGTCTCTTATGTTTTGGCTCCCTCCCTCTCTAATAAATGTCATGGTTTTAAAAATGATGAAGGAATGAGGAAGATAAAGTTAAGGAAGCAGGCTTATAAGATATTTAATCAATTCTAAGTGACCTTTTATATTGTTTTTAAAACTTAATTTCAGGTGTGTGTATCTTTGTGTGTGTGTGTGTGCGTGTGTGTGTGTGTGTGTGTGTGTGCATGTATGTTTATTGTGTTGAGCAAGGCTAGTAGGTGGAGAGAGAAGTGTGGTGTCTGAAAATAACCATATTAGCAGAGAATTTACACAGGAAACCAATTAGTTCTGCAAAATTCAGTTGTTAATACATCAGGGAAAAAATTCAACTAAAGTTATTGATTTGGTATATTAAAGTGGTAATTGGGCCCCAGAAGATAATTACTAGAAACCAATATACTTTGTTTAAAAAAATTCTGGAACATTGCCTGACCTCTATGTCCCATGTACTCTCTCTATCACCCAAGGCATAATAATTTAAATTCAATTTGTGGGAATTTGATGTTTATTCTGAAATTCTAATTATGAGAGGCTATTAAACTGGAAGCTCCCTATAAACCATTCCTTCTAGTATTCAGGTGCTTATGTAATCCTCTCCTACATTAACTGGGGTGGACCACATAGCTTGCTTTGATCAATGGAACATTAGCATGGAAATGAAAGCAGAGGTTTGAAACCTATCTGCACATTGGGGCTTGCCATCTGAGAACTCCCTCTCTTGGAAACCAGCTACCATTCTATAAAGAAGTTCAGACAAGTTTACTGAATAATGAGAGGTGGCACAGAAGAAGAAAGAGAGACTTTGAAGAACAAGAGGCCATCTTGGAAATTACATTCTCAATTGAGCTCACATTTGAATGTAGTTGCTCAAGTGACTTCAACAAAAACAAATATGGAGCAGAAGAATCACCCACAGAATTACAATAATGAGTAAGTCATTGTTGCTTAAAGCCCTTAAGTTTTGCTCACTTTGTTTCACTTCAATAGATAATAAAACACTCATGAAAACTCAAGCATTATTGATATAACACAAATTTCATCCTCAACTATCCTTTAATTGGGTGGTTTCTTTTCATATATAAATATATATATATATATATATATATATATATATATATATGCACACATATATATATAAGTATAAAAGTAATCAGAAACTTGAGTTTTAATTCTCTCAAGATCAATGCCCTTTACCACCTAAAACTCAAAACTGTAGCTTAGAAAACTCAAGAATGCTCCTTCTATATATGTCCCATAAGAATATATGGGGAGGGGCAATTTCTGATTGAGCTTTAGCCCTATTTTTCTACAGCCTTTTGAGAACTACCACACCAAAGCTTGCAAATAAACATGAAGTTATTTTTGAGGAATTGAGCCTATACAAAGAGTGGAATAACAACTTTAGAAAATTCTTGTGAAGTGAGTCCAAAGAAAAATCTCCAAAGGACTTTACCTTCCCACAGCATTCCCTCTCCTGAGGGGTACCATTTCCTAGCTTGATATTTATGGCCCATTCTCCCAAAAACATCAAAAATCTTGAAGTCTTGGGGCACTGGGGTGGCTCAGTGGGTTGAGTGTCTGACTCCTGATTTTGGCTCAGGTCATGATCCTAGGATGGTGGGATAGAGCCCTGCATTGGGCTCCATGCTGAGCACGGAGTCTGCTTAAGATTCTCTCTCTCTCCCTCTGCCCCTTTGCCCCACTTGTGTGCTCTCTCTCTCTCCCCGCCCCCCTGACTGACTCTCACTAACATTTGGATAATAACCATTTCTATTCCAAGTAGGGTTCCTGCGCTCTCAATCTATTTTCCTCCTTCTCTATTATTCTCATGTCTAAGTTATCTTTCTTAGATGGGACTTCGGGTCTTTTTTTTGAGATAATAATTTTTGCCCATCATTCACAAGTTTGAAACAATCATGTTGGGCACACAGAGTAGGAAAATGGAAAGGAAAATTGGAATGATAGGCCTCGAGGTCTCCTTTGAAATATTCTCATTATAGTAAGTTGCAGACAGATTTCTTTCTCATTGAACCTATTAAATCAAACTCTTTTTCCAGGGTAGAGATTTATTCTGGAGGCTGCAACAATCTAAACCTTTATCAACAAGTAACCTTGTTAGGTATTACCTTACCTAACTCATAATCACTATTGCATCTATGGAATTAGTAAGCACCACTGTTCTTTACAAATAGAATCAAATGACACTTCATAGACTCCTTTCTATATAATCTCAGGCAAGGGAGCGGATTGGCCCCTCTGGTATAAAAACAACCACAAAAATATCTATGTCTCCTAAGAGGATAAGGAAAACAGAAAAAAAGAAGATAAGGGAAAAGGTGAGTGGCTTACTCTTAAGTTACAGGAAGTATGTACTTTTTAAAGTAACTGAAAATTTAAGCACTTGATTAAATAAAACAGGTAATAATGGAGAAATGACTTTCTGTTACAATTTTCACAATTATTTGAAGATCTTTCTGTGGTCCAAGCTCTTCATTAATGTAAAAAAAAAATTACCTTGAAAGTTTTTCTCATAATACCTAATGAAATGTTTTTAACTTAATGCATTTATATTGAATGGAAAATTTGGGAAGCTTAAACTACCTAAATAACAAATATGAATTCTATAATGCAGTCAAATTACACTAGTACTTTCCTTTGACTTTCCCCACCCTAAAGACTGGAAATGTTAAGGGGACTCATATGGTAGAGCTAACAATTAAAAACACATCATTAGTGGGGCACCTGAGTATTTCAGTCGGTTAAGCGTCTGGCTTCAGCTCAGGTCATGATCTCACCCTTCGTGAGTCTGAGGCCCACATAGGTCTCTGTGCTGACAGCTGGGAGCCTGGAGCCTGCTTCCGATTCTATGTCTCCCTCTCTCTCTGCCCCTTCCCCTCTCACACTGTCTGTCTGTCTCTCTCTCTTTCTCTCTCTCTCAAAAATAAACATTAATATAAAAATAAATAAAAACACATCATCAGCTAATATACATTAATAAGCATTGTAGATTTAGATGTAAAAAATGATGACAAAGATAGTACATACTGCCCATATATGTCATACCCTATTTCTCTTATTACTAGTATCTTATATAGTATATTTGTTACAATTAATGACAATTACTGATATCTTATTTTTAACTAAGTCCATACTTTATTCAGATGTCCTTACTTCATCCTTATTGTACTCTTTCTATTTCAGAATCCCATTCAATTTACCACCTTACATTTAATCATTAAACTTCTTTAGGCTTTTCTAGACTATGATGGTTTCTCAGACTTTCCTTGTTTTTTGATAGTTAATCTGAAAATTTGTAGAATATCACTCAATTGAGATTTATTCTATGTCTCTTATAAACTACAGTAATGTTTTTTTAAAGGATCACAGTGGTAAAGTGCCATTTTTATCACATCACGTCAAGAATATTATCAATATGACTTCTTACCATTGTTATTCTTAACCACATGAATTTAAGACTGTGGTTCTCAAGTTGCTACACCATAAAGATACTCTTATTCCCCCTTTCCTGCATAAATATAGTCTTTGGAGGTAAGTCACTGTGCTCAGTCCACAAGTAAGCAGTGGGAGTTAAGCTCTACCTCTTAGAAAGTGAAGTATCTTAAAAAATTACTTGCAATTCTACAAAGATATTTGTTTATTCTCAAACCTCATTTATTATTGTTCAAACATTTATTTATGTCAGTATGGACTCATGCATATTTATTTTATAGTTTAGGTTATAATCCAATGCGACTTAATGTTCTTTTTTTCTTTTTTGCTTAAATTGTCCCTATTTGGCCACTGAAGTTCTTTCAGTTGTCTCCTTTCAGTTGTATCGATTTGACATACTCCCATCATTTTGTTGCTTTTGTTTGGTTTTTAGTACTTTCTTACCTTTTGTCACTATAAGATGATCCAGGCTAATCTTGTATATTTCTTTTCTAAGTCCTAGAATAAGTTACTTCTCCAAGGAAACCCTGGTTTTCTTTATTAGAAAACAGTATTAGAAATTAATATCATGGCACTATGTGTATTAATTGCTATTAGAGTGCCATTGCTTTTAGACCATCTCAGCTGACAGAGGAAGGACATATAGGTGTATATATTAACTCATGTATTTATATATATATATATATATATATATATATATATATATATATATGCATTTCCACATGTAAACATCAGTTTGTCTACTTAGGTAAAAATGAGTTCATACTGATGCCTCTTACTTTATTACTATATGGATCATCCTATCCTGCTTCCCCGGCTTATTTGCACCTCCTATAACAAGGACATCTTGGTTATTTACAGCTTTGGCAAGTATGAATAAAACTGCTATAAAAATTCATGCACAGGTTTTTGTATGAACATAACTTTTTAATTCAACGGGATAAATACCTAGGAGCTTAACGTGTGGATCATATAAAAAAACTATAGTTAGCTCTTTATAAGCAACTACCAGACACTCTTCCAAAGTGGCTATACCATTTTGCATTTTCACCAACAATAAAGGAGAGTTCTTTTAGCTCCTTATTCATGTCAGGATTTGATATTGTCAGTGTTTTGAATTTTACCTTTCCTATAGGTATGTAGTGACATCTCATTGTTGCTTTAATGTTCAATTTCCTAATGGCAAATGATGTAGAGAATCTTTTATTTATGGTTGTCACCTAAGTATTTGCCAATACTACTTAGCTATTTTGTCATTTTTAACTGGACTGCTGGTTTTTTCATTGCTGAATTTTAAGAGTTTTCGAATTATGCATATTTTGGACGTGTGTTCTTTAGCAGACATATGTTTTGCAAATCATCTTCTCACAATCTTTTCATTGTCATATTGATATCCACAGAATAGAACTTTTTAATTTAATAACATCTAATTTTTTTTGTTTGTTTTCATTCATGGATCATGCTAGTGGTGTTTTATTTAAAATTTCATCACCAAATCCAAAGTGATGTCAGTTTTTCTCCTATATTTTCTTCAAGATGTCTTATAGATACGCATTATACACTTAATTTCTATATTCCATTTTGAGCTAATATTTACATAAGATATAATGTATCTACGTTCATTTTTTATGTATGCAGTTCCAATTTTTTCAACACAATTTGTTGATAAGAAAATACTTTCCCCTGTTGTCTTTGCTCTTCTGTTAAAGATCAGTTGACTATACTTGTGTGAGTCAATTATTTCTAAGCTCTCTGTTCTACTGACCTATAATCTCCTCTTACTAATACTCTACTGTTGTGATTACTATAGCTTTACAATAAGTCTTACAACTGAGTACAATGAGTCATCAAACTTTGTTTTCTTCTTCAGTATTGTATTGGTTATTTTGACTTTTCATACAAATTTTAGAATCACCTTATCAATTTTTTACAAATAGCTTGATGGGATTTCGATTAGGGTTGCACTGAATGTATCATTGAAATTGAGAATAACTGTTACTTTAGCAATATTGACTCTTCATTCCTAGTTTATATTATTAACCTTTAAGTTACTTGGTGACTGTGTTAAGTTAGTATTGCTGATTATATTTCTGTGCACATTGTTTACATAATATTGCTTGGAAAGGACAGTCTGTTTCTTGTTACTGTAAAAGACACATTTCTGGAGTATCTGGGTAGCTCAGTCAGTTGAACATCAGACTCTTGATTTCAAATCAGGTCATGATCCCAGGATCATGGGATCGAGCCCTGTGTTCAGCTCTGTGCTGAACATGGAGAGTGCTTATGATTCTCATTCTCTTTATCCCTTTCTCCCTCCCTCTTCCTCTCTCTCCCACTCATGCTTTCTCTCTCCTTAAAAAAAAAAAAAAAAAAAAAAAAAAAAGACACATTTCTGGACACATGTTAATTAGTAAACATTTAGAGGAGCATGTTTCTCATATTTTGAGAGTCAGAGAATTTCTAGTCTTTAATATTCATTTAGGATGTTTCAGTACATACATATTATACAATAGAAATTCAGAAACCACCTAAAATGCATTTATTCATATTCACTTTATTTTTTGGATTGGGGATAAGGACTAAGGAAAGTCTGAAGTATCAGTATTTAAATACCCAAAGCAATATTCAAAGATCTATGAAAAATCATTCATCATATCAAATCTACCAGTGAAGTCAGTTCAGTTCAAAGCATATGTTATGCTAAATCTTAAGCCTTTGGTAGCCCAATGTTGGATGTTTTGATCAATATGGGGGCTTTGAACAACTGCTTTTGGCAATGTGTAGAAAAAGCTGAATCTGAATCTAAACTCATCCTGATCAATGAAAATACAGTCTCTTCCTTTTTATTGTATATGGCACATTAGAATATATTATTATTTTTCCTAAGACAATACCATTAAAGCGACACCTTTGCATATCTTATATATAGTAATGATTCCTAACATTAATTAACTTACCCACCATAATACAGCAGACATTAGTGTCCTTACCATATTAGAGTATCCACAAAGCATTCATCTCTAGAAAAAGCAGTTATATCATGAAAAATTGATTAAAATGTTACCAGTTAGCAAAGCCAAAATTTAAAGTTCCATTCAAAATTAAGTTCAATATTAAGTGTAATATTATGGCATAGTATTGTCATGACTTATGTTGCTCCTGTGTCTTGGCTAAATTATTTCCCCAATTTCTGTTAGCTAAATTTGATACTGAATAATACAGAGATCTGCTGCCTGTAAAATGTGCTGGAAGAAATGTATGAGGTATGACAATCAGAAGAAAATGGTAAAGATTTGAAAACTGTTCAAATCAATTAGATCCAGATAGTTGAAATTTCTTCCCCCATGAAAACAGTGGGTAATTAACTGATTCCTTTATTTTTAAAGTAGAAGTCCAAGTCCCCCCAAAAAACAATACATATAATAGGAAACATTGTATATTTTTAGAATACTATAATCTTAAAGAAAGAATTAATGAAAGAGAGACAGAGATTGAGATTCAAAGATTTTTTTAATTTTTCACTTTAAAATTCAAAACAAATATTCTACATGTTAAAATTAGAATTAGGTATTTACTTTACAGCCCCAAAACAGTTTTCAAAGAACTGCATTGTATCTACTAGAAAAGATACTTTATTTACTCTGGTATTGACTGCTTCTAATAGATCTCCAGAGAGATATGTTTGATGAACTACTTATACCATTATAAATTTATAGTTATTCTTCTAGATTGGTAAGAATATGATAAATTCTATCTTACTGTACATTGTGAGAACAATAAAAAATGTAATTTAAGCTGATCACTTCTATAATTTGGGGACGGATAAAGGCAGAATTAAGGGGTTCATGCAAGATTGACTTAGTTTTCTCAAAGATGAAAAAGGCAAAACAGTGGTTTCTTTAAATGGTTCTTCATTCCTTTATTTACCAAGAGAGAAAAAAAAAATAAGAAAGAAAATAACAGGAAAAAAGAGGGAAAAACAGAAAAATGTATCTTTTTTTAGCTCCAAGTCCTATGATAAGTTGGAAGAGTCTCTGTGTGTTTGAAAGAGATAGAAGTTGAGTAGAAGTTTATCTGTTCAGAAGGTCAATGTGGAGAATTATCAATAAAGTTGTTCCATATTTGGATATGTAAATGACTTACTTAAAGTTTTAGTCTCTCAGTTGTGTGTAGTCTGAAGTGTGAAGAGATATCCAAGAGAAAGATGTATATTCTCAACCACAGGTCACTTAACTAGGGGGAGAATCCTATTGAACCACTGCTATCTGTAAGGTTTCCCCACCTATTTTCTTTTATATTGGACTCTGTATTTTAAAAATAATATTTTAAACTTACTATTACTGATAATCTCCCACTATTGACAGCCTTAGCCCAAGTTTACATAAAATATACAATTTTCATACAGAAAATAACATTTTATAAAATGATACCCTTGGACAAAAGATACAATGATTATCAAGTGTTACTAGAGGAAATTATTACCAACAACAAGCTGATTTGATTTCCAAATCTTTCCATATCAAGATTTAATAAAATTAACATACCTATGTTATTTTAATGAAAATCATTACTTATGTCAGAAATAAGACTGAAAAAATAAATGGTTGTATTTTATTTAGTCAAATTGATAAAGGAAGTATAAGAATATGGTAGAATAAATAAAATAGAACCTTGAGTATTTAGAAATGCAGTTGAAATGGGAAAAAATTAAATTCAGACTATACAGGGTAAAAGTGCAAATGAGGAGGAGGTGACTGTGTAAGAGAAGTGTCTCAGGCAGCCCAGGTAATGTTGAAAATAAAAATCAGCTTTCATGACTTGAATATTAGGAAAGGAGAGTACACAGGAAGTTGTGACTAGGGAATTCAATATTATTCATTCATTCAACAAATATTTATTGTGTCTTTTTCATGATGCTGGGGATACAGTGGCAAAGACAGCCCCTGCATTATTAGCTATAATAAATAAATAAATAACCAGTAATAAATATCCAGTAAATAAAATAAACACAAAAGTTGATAGGTGATAATATATTCTGTAAAAATAAAAACAGTATTGGGTAGAGAAGGGTACAATAGATTCTAATGTTAGAAATGGAGGTCAGAGAAAACTTCTCTAATAGGGTAAATAAGTGATACAAGGTTGGAAGCTCTGCAAAGATCTGGGGACTCTAGAAAAATGAAACACTAGATATAAAACCCCTAGCAGAGAGATGCTTGGTATGCTTAACACCACAAAAGCCAAATGGCGGCAGAGAAGCGAGCAGTGGGAATGGAGGTAGGATATGAGAAAGACAGCCAGCACCAATTAATGGAGACATGGTAATCACTCTGGATATTTTTGAGATACATGCAAAAAATTATATGAATTTTTAGAAAATAAGTGATGTGAGAGCTACCTTTAATAGCATCATTTTGTGTTCTGTGCAGAAAAACACATACTGCTTAGCACAAGAGTAGAATCAGGGACATGTATCAGGTACTAGATAATGAAAGACTTGCAAGGCTTACACTGAAATAATAGTGGTAGCATTCGGAAGAGCTGCTGGAATGTGGGTATGTTTTGAAGAAAAAGTCAACAGAATTTACTTCATATTAGAAGAAGAATAGTTGATAAAGAGAAATACCTAGGATATTTCCCTGGTTTTCAGCTTTGGCGATAGGAATGATGGAGTTACCATCAAGTGGGTTGGAGAAAACCGAGAAAAGGAATAAAATAATATGAGTTGAGGAGAACATTATGATTTAAATTTTGACTTGTTGGTTTTGTCTTGTTGACTCCTAGACTTTCAAATGAAGATGTTATAAAAAAAAAAAAACAAATAAATATATACACCTGACATTTGAATACAGATGGCATTTAAAGTCATAGTTCTAGATGTGCTCATCAAGGGAAATTAGATGAGAGTTCCAAGGAATGGGTCCTAAGTCACTCCAAATTTAGATATTTGGAATAGACAAGGAAGATTGAGCAACAAATGTTCGGTAAACTAGGGAAAAGATAGTGGTGGCCAGAATGAAGGAAATAAGTGTTTAAAGAAAGAGGAAGTTATCAGCTAGGTTAAATGTGATAAAAAGTTGACTGAAGAGAGGCCAGAAAAAATAGCACTGGTATGCTACTTATGCTACTTTATTTTATAAAAAAAACACTTTATTTTATAGCAACATGAGGGTCACGAGTGTCCAACAGAGTCAGGGAAATTGATGTCAGGGAAATAAAATATTATTGTGATAAATTCAAGAGAAAATGGGAGGAGGGGAAGTGAAAACAGCAAATTTTGTGCAAAGGGGGAGCCCATAAACCAAGTAATTTGGCCAGACAGAGATTTGACATCACATAAGATTTTATGAGTTTTTAGGACGGGAGATATACATGGAAGCAAGGCAAGGCAGTGTTAAGATTTGTTCTGTCATGTAAAAAAAAAAAAAAAAAAAAAAAAAGATTTATTCTATCATATACAAAAGGATCAGGTGGCAAGGGGAAAACTGTGTCAATGGTAGGCTGTTCATAAATGAAGTCATTTTTGTTTTTTGTTTTTTATTTTTTTATTATTTTTTTAATATATGAAACTTATTGTCAAATTGGTTTCCATACAACACCCAGTGCTCATCCCAAAAGATGCCCTCTTCAATACCCATCACCTACCCTCCCCTCCCTCCCACCCCCCATCAAGCCTCAGTTTGTCCTCAGTTTTTAACAGTCTCTTATGCTTTGGCTCTCTCCCACTCTAACCTCTTTTTTTTCCTTACCCTCCCCCATGGGTTTCTGTTAAGTTTCTCAGGCTTCACATGAGTGAAAACATATGGTATCTGTCTTTCTCTGTATGGCTTATTTCACTTAGCATCACACTCTCCAGTTCCATCCACGTTGCTACAAAGGGCCATATTTCATTCTTTCTCATTGCCACGTAGTACTCCATTGTGTATATAAACCACAATTTCTTTATCCATTCATCAGTTGATGGACATTTAGGCTCTTTCCACAATTTGGCTATTGTTGAAAATGCTGCTATAAACATTGGGGTACAAGTGCCCCTATGCATCAGCACTCCTGTATCCCTTGGGTAAATTCCTAGCAGGGCTACTGCTGGGTCATAGGGTAGGTCTACTTTTAGTTTTTTGAGGAACCTCCACACTGTTTTCCAGCATGGCTGCACCAATTTGCATTCCCACCAACAGTGCAAGAGTGTTCCCGTTTCTCCACATCCTCGCCAGCATCTATAGTCTCCTGATTTTTGAAAACTGGTTTTAAAAGTAGTACTTAGAATGGCAGAAATTAAACTGAGAATACATCTGCCCCCAGCAAAATGTTCTCATAGAGTAAATAATAAGTAGGTTGGGAAGTAAACAATAACTTTAAAGAATACTTTTGTATTAGTTAATAGAGCTGAAGGTGCCCATTCATTGAGACCAATCCAACTTCAGAATCTGTGTGCTGAGAAAACCTCATATATAAAAGAGGAAAAGGCCTTGAGATGCCATAAACCCTTAGGTTGACTAGAAAATAAAAACAATCTAAATGGCAATCATTAATGGCCTGGATAAATAAATAGTATTATAGTATTAGAGATGAAAGCAGGTAAAGAAAATGAACTGTATTTACATACATCAACATGTATAAATCTCTAAAATCTCAGGTTGATAAAGATGCCAGCTGCAGGAAGGTATATACACATTGGCACTAACATGGGTAAATTACAAAGAGACACAAAGCAATATTCAATTTCATTACTGTTTCTATATAGACGCACCTGTGTTAAAAATGTAACTGCTGGATGGAAAGGACACATAGAAAATTCAAAATGATGATTTCTGAGTAAAGAATGAGTTTGAGACCAGAATATGGCTCCAAAGTTTAATTATATCTCCTAGAATATATTTTTATTCGCTAGCATGAAAGAGAAGAAGGAGCATGAAGGAGAAAAGATAGAAAGAAAAAGACAGAAGGATGGGTTGAATAAGGAGCCTGAATTTTGCTACATAATACCAGGAAGGAAGAGACCTCACCTATGTCTCTCTTGAGCTAATGAAGAGTTGCCCAGCTTGGAGAGACTGGGCCTGGAGAAGTCCTTCATCTATGGAATCAATTTCCTATTCCCCCTGGTTGTATTACATTTTCTATATGCACAAATACATTGAAAAAATTTCATATATATAATTTTTAAATATTTTAAATTTGTCTGAATTTAAAAAATTATTTTGCCTGAAAATGTCAAATATTCCCATTTTAAAACAGAGCAGCTACAGTAAGAAAGAAAAAAAAGTGTACAACTGGGGAGTTTAATGTGATGAAGTTAGTTACGTGATGAAAACTTATTTTATGCATTCAATGGACAGCCAATGCTAAACTCAGAGGGTTTTTCTTTTTTTTTTTTTTTTCATCTTCCCTGTAGGCCTATAACCTCATATACTTTTCTGCATAAGACAAGCACACAATCCAGAGACTGCAGCCTCTTAATTAACTGCCATGGGAATGTTTAGGTGTGAAATTAGTCACCAGAGGGAGCCCATATTATTCTTCAAAAGCAATCACAAAAGACTGAGGACAAAATGAAAATGTATGTAGAGACTGGGGGATAGAAGTTCAAGGAGAGTACAGAGTGTTCTTTTACTGTTTCTTAAATTGCAGTTTCCTTCCAATTTCAAGCTTTGGAATAAACCAACTTTGATAGATGCAAAGGCATTTTTATAGAAAAGACATAGGGAGAAACAAAATACTTTATTTTTTCCTCAGTGTCTATTTATCCATTGACCTTCATATCTACTTAACATGAAAACTTCTCTTGTATATGCTGGTTCAATTTACCCAGGAATAAGGCATTTTATTAGGCTTCTGGGTGGGTTAACTGTGATAATTCCTAAACAATGCAAGTGTCAATACTTTGCCTGATTCTTTTTGAAATGAAATCAATCACAACCATGTATTTAACAAATGAAATTGTCTACACATTTTAATCTTTTAATCAAGTATGAAAGAAAGCTGAGTTTAAAAAGCAGAAGAAACTCCTTATTCCAAAGTACTTCCTTTGTGAAATTCTGTAATTGTAGGATTCCATGAAATGGATAAATGGAGCCTATAAGTGGCTGTCAATCAATCGATTCAAACAATGAAGTTCTTTTTTTTTTTTTTTTTTTTTTTTTTTTTAAGACAAACTAAGAACAAAATCTTAGGCAAGCATTGGTACTGTACAACTGAATCATTTGTATGCTTGACTGGACAGAGATGGAATAAAATGTCATATGCAATGTACTCTATGATCTCTACTGGCCTTGCTTAAAAGCAGCCGGCTATTAAGCTTGAAAAACTAGAGTGAGATCATGGTTTATTCAGACTTTTTTTAATTAAATTCTCATATATCTATTACTAAGAATATGACTGAAACTCTACTGGAACTTGTATTTCTTTTCAGTCAGTAATAATAACTTGAATTCACTAGCCTGCCTTTACATGCTGAATTCTGTATTATCTTAAGATACTTAGGCACATGGAATATGTGTCTGCCACCCACCAGTGTGCAAACAACTTGTGAAGTGTTTATTTATTTTACTCTATTGCTATTCACCCATTTATTCAAAATGTAGATGCTCATTTTGTTTCACATGACCTTCCTTACCATTCCTAGTTGGAATAAAACAGTGGCTAAAGACTTCATGTATATGGCCCCATTTATGAATCTGTGCATGAAGCATACTATGGCAGCCACTGGATACGTGTTCTGGAGTGAAAGATCTTGACTCCTGACTGGCTGCAATATTTTCTACTCATGTGACCTTAGGGAATTCAGTTAATATCTGTTTTTCCATTATGAAATTGGGTTACTAATAGGTTTTTGTCTCATACAGTTTTGGGGAACATTAAATGAGCCACTCCCTAGTGAATAATACTGACAGGGACATGGTCAATTCTCAGTAAATGTTGCTGCTGTTGCTGGTCTTTTTATTATGGTTGTTCGTGTTGGTGTTATAGTCAATAAAGAGCCAAATTATGACCATCCCATAATCTACACAGTTCACTTTCCACCAGTTGAACTGAGTTGCTTTGATTTTGATTTATACATTTTTTGGGCTTGAAATTAGCAGTTTTGCATATTACTGAAATGTTCTTCCAATGGGACAAATGTCCCATTCCAACTGGAATCCTTCCCCTAACGATATTCAATAGTTTCTTAATCTTTACCTCCTCTCCAAATATTTTACTACCTATGCCTTTGGACATACACATATGTATATATACGCATACCCACTATTGTCAAAATATAAAATAAAGGGTGTAGGCAAGGAGTCTTCTGTAACTTCTCAATCTTGGTCTGCTAAACATCCATCTCATCTACAGACTGTGGTTGTGGAGGAGGTGGGGACAGTGGTGGAGGTGGTGGGGAACTGGTATCTATGTAGTATAATTTAAAACATAAGACAAAATGAAAAAATGTGTTTAATTCTTTGCAAAAAAAGTACCAAGAATAGTTTGAACAATGATTGCCTTCTTCGCATTGTATAACATCTGACATAAAATTAGTATCTTTTTTAAGTCTTGGTGATTTGTCATTCTCCTTTCTAAAATTTTTAGAGTTTCTTTTTAATGTTTATTTTTAAGACACACACACACACACACACACACACACACACACACACACGCACACACACAGAGAATGCTAGCGGGGGAGGGGCAGAGAGAGAGGGAGACACAGAATCTGAAGTAGGCTCCAGGCTCTGAGCTGTCAGTGCACAGGCCAACGTGAGGCTCGAACCCATGAACCGTGAGATCATGACCTGAGCCAAAGTCAGATGCCTAATCATCTGATCCACCCAGGTGCCCCTCTCATTTCTAAATTTGCATTAGCTTCCAACATTTTATCATTCTTGCTTCCAATGTGATTACATATACCCAAGAGTTCTTTTAATGTGAAGTGTTTGTTTTGTTTTTCTTTGTTTTGCCAGTGTCACTTCTTCTGGGATACCTACATCCTTTCTGTCACAATTACTTCCTTTATGCTGATAAGGTCTCTTTCACTACATTCCTCTGGCCCCTTATGTAAAATCTCTCTAATGATGGCCATGTCAACATTCTTATGGACAGCTATTTCTTCTATAACTGCATTTATCTTTGTTTGAATTTCACTTACAATGTCATCACTCTTCACTTCTTTACTACACTTTCATTTTTATTGGCCTAGATCATCTTTTGATTATCCATTTTTGTAAAATGGCACATAGGTTTATAACTGGGAGACAAAGATACAACTCAACCACATGCTTTGCTGTCTGTGAATGAACTAACAAATGTACAGTGCCCAATACATAAGAGACTTTGGAAGAAGTGATACGGTGTTTGACCATGATGCTCATATGTTCTTCATGTAATGATTTGTGGATTCAAGAGCCAGCAGAAAACTTTGCAATTTACACATTTATTTGCAGTTAATATACTTGGTAAGATATATTATTATACACCTGAAATCTGAACTGTGATGTTGGGGACTGGTTTTATGTAACTAAACCATTATAACTTAGATTTGTGTGTGCTTTAAACAAGAATTGTCTGTATATACACTGGGATTTATCTCATTAGCCATTTCCTTGCCCCATCTATTGGCCCAGATAATCTCCACATGCACATCTCAATGATCACAAAATATTACATTTTTCTCTAGTATGGATAAATAATTATTATCTACCCTCAAGGATTTTGCAGTATCTACAGAGTATTGAGTAATATAAACAACCACAGTTAGTCAATAACCTACCAGATGACAATTGCTGTGATGGAGAATTGGATATTTAAATGAAGAATAAATAATTGGCCAAAATGTGGTCAACTTTCAGACTTTTTTTGCCTGTTTTTTTTATAATGAGAAAAATTGCTTATGAGTAAATTCTAATATTTAAAACCAATTGGGATTTGGTTGTTTGTTTTAATCAGTTTATATAATTTGACTGGAGCTTTGGGGAGGAAATAATTTTTCACTTGCATTATGTTCCAGACAAGAGTTACTCAAGGAGGCCTTTGATGCTGTCTCCCATGTCACAGCCTGTTAGAACTGCCTTATTTTAATCTATCTGCTTTTGAATGGACACAGATGAATGATCTCCGCATTTCTGAAACCCTTTATGTGTAAGCAAATCATGGCTAGAAGAGCTAAATTGCTCCTTTAAGAAAATAAAAAAAACCTTGCATCTCCCTTCAGCCTCTAATTGGAAGGCAATTAGTTTCTTCACAGTTTTCACTGCTGGTGCCTGGGAAGAACGGTGTCTTATCTTCACCTTCTATTTTTGAGGTGGGAAGTATACTCATCCAGGCAGTCTTTACTGGTTCTCCATTTAGCATAGCTTCCCAATCCACTCTGCCTCTTCCACGCTTTCTAACTTGGTCTGACATTGTATGTATTTTTCATACTGCCTATAAAAAAAAATTTTACCCCTTCCTTAGGATGTTCTGTGGATGCACCGCGCTCTGCCATGTGTTAAGGATTCTCCTAGTGTGATAAACACAGAAATTAAATAAAATGCTTTTATCTCCCAAAAGGACTGTATTTAATGTCTCACATTTAATTTCAGATAGTATCTGAAGCATTTTAAAAGATACTATTACCCAGTAAAAAGAAATAATCAGAAATAGTCCCCGCATGCTAAAGTTGGCTTCAGAAATACAAATTACAGTACCGAAAGAAGTGTTACATTTTATATACTCAGTTTTTTGACAATTTAATATACCACTCAGTCCAAATTGTCCTAGTGGCTTATATTAAATTTCCAACTGAAATTCTTTTATTTGCTGGGAAGAAAATGAAAACATAAACTAATAAGCTGAAAAAATACTATAATATATCTGTGGAAAAATATAAATTTGAGCTAATGGCTTTATTTATATGGGATGCTAAGTAATCATTAAATTTTATTCTATGAAATGTGCTAATATTTAGAAAGAAATGCTTCTTACCTAATAGTGTGCTAAAAAAAAAAAAAAAACACAAACCTTTAGATATAATGATGAATAAACATAGGCTCTAATTTCAAGAAGATTATATTCTTCTAAAAAAATATACATGTGAACAAATATTTGAAATACACAACATTAAGAAGTGGTCGGGGGTATCTGTTAATTTTCCTCCTAGTCGTGGGACATGGACTGATTCAAATGAGGATTCCATGAGAGGTGACCACTGTGCACAGTTTGGAACAGGGAAAGGATGTCAGTAGAGAGACAGCACAGAGTGGAGGCCAGTGGAAGGAGAAGGGCAGAAGCATTCCAGGCCACAGCAGAACTGAACAAAGGCAAAAGGGTGCAAAGCAGAGCTGTGCCTTACTGCCCCTAACCAGTGGTCCTGATAGGCATTACAGGGATGCTGAGCCAGAGATAGGAATGCAGAGGCAGTCAGTAGAGGCAGACTTGGTGTTCTGTGCCTGGGAGGGCATGCAACAACTCAAGGAATAAGGCATAATAATTTAGAGTATTACTGCATGTTGGAGGTTATTTCACTTCCCTACTCCAGGGCAAGGAATTCTATTTAACATAAGTGGCAGAAGGAAAAACGCTCCTTCCCTTCTCCCTCCCCTCTGCCTTCCTTTTTATTTTCAAATCACTTTATTTGTGTGTGTGTGTCTGTGGTTTTGTTACTTCATATAACAAATGAAATAATTTAAGAAAATGGAAGCAAATAAATTGAATGAAACATTTTCTGCATGTTTCTCTCTCTGTTTATACACACATGCACACATTCACTAAATTTTTACCACTTCCATGTTTGCAGTTTTAAACAAAATAGGTTCATGATTATGAACCAGGCACATGAAAAGATGCTCAATGTCACTCCTCAGACATGAACCTGGGAAGGTCTCCTGTGGAAAACTGAGCTCCTCCATAAAAAGGCCTTATAAAACACATACTTAGGGGCTCCTGAGTGTAAAGCTTTCTTTAACATGGGCTCTCCACATAATATTAGTCCACAATCAACAAAATATGCTTAAACATTTTTCTCTTCCAAGATTTTTAAGACAAAACATCACTTGTATGAAGAAAAATCATAATTACATTATGAGCATGGGAAGGGGATTATGGTGTATAGAGGAAAATATAAGAGGTCTCTTCTATAAGACAAAGCAAATATGTATTTTATAAAATAAGAAAAGGAAACATATTTCTACTGTTACAAATATGCAGATACAAAGCAGAAGAAACAGCTAAGCATAGAATTCTGCTAATATTTGTCTTAGATCTTATTTTTATTTTTTTATTTATTTTAATTTTTTTATGTTTATTTATTTCTGAGACAGAGCATGAGTGGGGAGGGCCAGAGAGAGAGGGAGACACAGAATCTGAAGCAGGCTCCAGGCTCTGAGCTGTCAGCACAGAGCCTGATGCACGGCTCTAATTCACAAACTGTGAGATCGTGACCTGAGCCAAAGTCGGTCGCTCAACCAACTGAGCCACCCAGGCGCCCCTAGATCTTATTTTTAAATGCATGTCACTGAACTGATAAAATAAAATTGTTTAAAATATTTTTCCATACTGTACTATAAATAGGCTATATTCTCTTCAGGCAGTTAATTTTTTCTCTGTTTTTCATTTATAGCTTTAATCAATCTGGATTTCTTTTTGGGTAAGTAAAAAAAAAAAAAAAAAAAAAAAAAGATCTAACTTTGTCTTTTTCGTTTCGAAGAGTAAGTCAGTCCTATAAACTCTACTAAAAGTATCATTCTTTTCCAACAATTTAAAATTCTGCCTTCATTACATACTGAAATTTTACATGTACTTATGTGTGTGTGAGTGTGAGTGTGTATGTGTGTGTGTGTGTGTGTGTGTGTATTTTATACATTCTGATTTCTGTTCCATTGATCTTTAATATTTCTGTGCTAAGATCTCACTGTTTGAATCACTGTAGGAACATAATTCTTTTTGATGTACCCTGTTTTTTGTTGGGTAGCTATAGTCAACAGAAAATTTGCGCACAAAACAAAATGAATATCATTTTGCACACAAAACAAAATGAGTATCTCCAAACCTGACCTGGTTTGAAGAAAGATAACTTGGTCACTACTTGAACATGTCATGAGTCTAGCAGCAGAAATCAAAAGAGAAAAAGAATTTGAACTGGTCATGCTTGATTTTTTCATGGAGGGAAGAAAGAGGCCATTAGAACACTGCTATTTCATGACCATAATCCTATCTGCCTACTCACCTCAAGTGCATCCCCATCTTCCCCTCCAAACATGTGCTGAACTGTTCATAAACCTTTCTAAAAGCAAAGCAACTTCTCCATTCAGTCATGACATCCTCTCCTCACTCAAATAATGAGCATATTGCTCTAATTTTTCCCATTTTTTTTCTACTGAATTAGACCCAGCAGTATGCAAGTACGCAAACTGTATAATCTCTTCATCCCAAGTACATATTTAATTAAATGTGTGAATAAAACAAATAAGATAAAACTCTTTGATCTGCACCTCATTCTATTCACTGTCCCATGTCGCCTTCAAAGCAAAATGATTTGCCCCTCATGCCTACCTATCCTCACTGACTCTTTTTGTTAGATTCGCCTTCTCTATTCAACTCTCCTCAATTATACTGTTGCTTCAACTACGCCACTAAAATGTACCTTACCAAGATCACCAATAACAACTATATTTCCATGTCTCCTAGTTAACTCTCAGTCTTCATCTAGTTTGACCAATTAGCACTGACTGCTCTCATTTTCCTGACATGCTATTTATAGGTAGCATCTTAACCTCAGACTCTCCTGATTTACCTTGTTCCGCATTTGTTACTCACTTTTCCTTATTTCCCAATCTCTATATTCTGGCATGCCCAGACTCAGCCTTTGGGCCTCTCTTCTATACTCCTGTGTGATTTCATCTAGTCCCATTGATTTAAATATCACATATTCTCCAATACTTTCTAATTCTACAATAAATCCCCTTCCTTGACCTCTTTCTTGAATTCATGAATCAAATTATCAACTGCCAATTCAGTATTCCCACTTTTTAAAAAAATATGAACTTTATTGCCAAGTTGTTTCCATACAACACCCAGTGCTCATCCCAACAGGTGCCCTCCTCAATACCCCATCACCCACTTTCCCTTCCCTCCCACTCCCCATCAACCCTCAGTTTATTCTCAGTTTTTAAGAGTCTCTTATGGTTTGCCTCCCTCCCTCTCTAACTTTTTTCCCCCTTCCCCTCCCCCATGGTCTTCTGTTAAGTTTCTCAGGATCCACATAAGAGTGAAAACATATGGTATCTATCTTTCTCTGTATGAATTATTTCACTTAGCATCACACTCTCCAGTTCCACCCACATTGCTACAAAAGGCCATATTTCATTCTTTCTCATTGCCAAGTAGCATTCCATTGTGTATATAAACCACAATATCTTTATCCATTCATCAGTTGATGGACATTTAGGCTCTTTCCATAATTTGGCTATTGTTGAAAGTGCTGCTACAAACATTGGGGTACAAGTGCCCCTATGCATCAGCACTCCTGTATCCCTTGGGTAAATTCCTAGCAGTGCTACTGCTGGGTCATAGGGTAGGTCTAATTTTAATTTTTTGAAGAACCTCCACACTGTTTTCCAGAGTGGCTGCACCAGTTTGCATTCTCACCAACAGTGCAAGAGGGTTCCTATTTCTCCACATCCTCTCCAGCATCTACAGTCTCCTGATTTGTTCATTTTAGCCACTCTGACTGGCGTGAGGTGGTATCTCAGTATGGTTTTGATGTGTATTTCCCTGATGAGGAGTGACATTGAGCATCTTTTCATGTGCCTGTTGGCCATCTGGATGTCTTCTTTAGAGAAGTGTCTGTAATCATCAAGACAGCATTGGCACAAAAACAGACACGTAGACCAATGGAATAGAATAGAGACCCCAGAATTGGACCCACAAAAGTATGGCCAACTAATCTTTGACAAAGCAGGAAAGAATATTCAATGGAAAAAAGACAGTCTCTTTAACAGATGGTGCTGGGAAAAGTGGACAGCAACATGCAGAAGAATGAAACTAGACCACTTTCTTACACCATTCACAAAAATAAACCCAAACTGGATAAAGGCCCTGAATGTGAGACAGGAAACCATCAAAACCCTAGAGGAGAAAGCAGGAAAAAAAAACTCTCTGACCTCAGCCGCAGCAATTTCTTACTTGACATATCTCCAAAGGCAAGGGAATTAAAAGCATAAATGAACTATTGGGACCTCATGAAGACAAAAAGCTTCTGCACCGCAAAGGAAACAATCAAAACTAAAAGGCAACCAATGGAATGGGAAAAGATATTTGCAAATGACATATCGGACAAAGGGCTAGTATCCAAAATCTATAAAGAATTCACCAAACTCTACACCCAAAAAACAAATAACCCAGTGAAGAAATGGTTGGTATTCCCACTTTTAATAGGCCTCTCCAGTTCAACAGCATTTATGTCCCTGTCTTATTATGAATTTCTTGACTCTCTCAAGTATGCTTTCCCTTCAGTTTGTCCCTGGAAAGGCCACTCCAATTTCCCATTGTTTAAAACAAAACTCTTGTTGTAATCCTTTATTCCTCTCTTTACCTTAAAACTTTCATCCATTTTTTGATAAGTCTCATTGTTAGTAACATATTCAAAATCCTACCATTTTTCACACCTTTAATGCTTTCTTCCTGTTCCAAATAATCACATTCTCTTACCTAGACAACTGAGGTAGTCTACCAAATGGATTGTTTATTTGTTTGTAGTTTCTGTCTACTCTCTATATAGAAGACTGAGTGAACTGACTGTGGCAATTATTATAATATTCCTCTCTATATAGATATTATATATCAATATTGATATTATATATCATCAAGCTATATACACCTTTAATATATATAATTTTATTTATCAATGATACTTCAATAAAACCAGGAAAAAAATCTTGGTTCAAGCCACTTCTGTATTCAAATACTTTCAGTGACTTCTAATATCATAGTGAAAGTCAATTTCTTACAATCATCGCACAGCCTTGTAATATCCTCTCCCCTTGCTGGTTCACCATTCCTCTCATTCACCCACTCCAGCCACACTGGACTCCCTGCTATCTCTTACACAAATCAAGCCCCTCTCAACATCAGGACCTTATAAATACTGTTTGTTTTCCATGAGAATATCCTTCTCCTAATTTCTAGTCCTCCCCTTCATTACTGCTACATTGCATGAGATATCTAATTAAATGTTATTTATAAAGCATGTATTTCCTGATTATTCATTTTCAAAGAGCAATCATCCCCAATTTTCCTTCATAGAAGAAAAAGTAGAAATAACTTGGATATATACAAGGTAAAAAAAAAAAAAAGGGGGGGGGGTAAATCCACACTAAATACATCCTGATTCATTCTATAAGAGATGGCCATTTTGATGTATGAAATCTTCCAAGTGTTCTTATGAATAATGTCTTCCACAAAATATTCCTTCCTAAAAATTCCATCTATTTCTTTTGTTCTATCTGAGAGAATCATTTAAAATGCATTGTCTCTTCTGTATAACTGTCCTTCAGGTGCTTGTGAAAAATTATTTTTGTCTCCACTTCATCTTTTCTTCTCTAAAATAAATACCCCATTTTGACTGCTTTCTATTTCTATAAGCTTAGACATAAAATATGTTGTCATGTTCGACTTTCTCCTCCATCACTTCTAAATAAAAATAGTATCTTCTGGCTTTCATCTTTAAATTCATTTAGCAGTCTAGCAAACCTTTGTCTGAGTCTGCATACTAAAACCAAGTTGGAACAGTCTCATAATATCCAAATTATCTTGAATTTAAATTTGCTAGTTATCATAATTTTCTACACTTTTGAACTTTCAGTATAGCTTTCTTGCAAGAGAAGATTAAAACAAAGTTGTAGTTCAATCATTTTGCCTTCTACCTTGTTCTATTTATGCTACACTGTTGCATTTTTTTTTTTTTTTTACAAACAACTGGCCTATCCCTTCCAACTTCTCATTATTAACAAAAAAGAAAAATGAAACAAAAACAAACAAAAACAAAAGTTCTGTGAATTACATTTGCCGTATTTTTTGAACCTCATTCTGGCTCTGTTCTCACTCTAGGGTTCAGACGATATTTAGCTATACTTCCTTTCATGGATACAATCCATCTCAATAATTTTCAGGGATGTTACAATGTTTTTGTGCATTAACCAATTTTTCCATTTTTCTTGGGATAATTTCCTATTGTATAGTGTTTTAGTACTTTTAATATCTTAGTCAATCAGCCATTTAAGAACTCATTCACTGATGTGGTACAAAGATTAGGACTTTTAATCTGGATCTGGGTTCAATTCTTAGTTCAATGAATATAAATTTGGGCATGTCCCTTAATCTCTGTGAGTCTTATATTCCTTCTCTATAACATAAGAAAAATAACTTATATCCTACAGGTTTTTTTAAGTTATTTTAAAGTTATTTTTTAAGTTATTTTAAAAATCTCTTATACAAAGTAGATGTTATACAAATGGATGTTGATGGTGATAGTCATATGAGAGATTATGTCTTTATGATTTAAAAATTTTCTCTGTGTGTGTAATAAAGTATATGTGAATCATGCCTTAATTACACCTATTTATTTTTATTTTTATTTTTGTGAAAATTTTTATTTTGCTACTAAGAACTTAAATGTGTCTGTCTGAGTAAGTTTGCCCTGCTATAACAGAGTACCATAGACTGGGTAGTTTAAACGACACAAATGTATTTTTCACAGTTCTAAAGGGTGAACTGTCCAAGATCAAGATGCCAGCCAAGTGTCTGGTAAAAACATGGTTCCTGGGTTGTAGATGGCTATCTTCTCTTCCTTTTATCCTCATACACCAGAGAGCAGAGAACATTCACCTCTTTCACGTCTAGTAAAGGCACTAATCCCATTCATTTAGGATCCACCTTCTTTACCTAATTACCTCTCAATATCCATACTATCATATTGGGATTTGAGTTTCAACATATAAATTTGTGGGAGAGGGGCACAAATAAAAATTCAGTTCACAACATTGGCATAACAATTGTCTCTAATCCTTCCCACTTTTTGTTCCCATTGACATGAATGATCTAATTCAGTTTAGCAATCTCCCTATTCATTCATTCTGAGAGGTAAATTAGTGAACAACATTAGGTGGCATGCTCTGATAAGTGGGATTTCTAGTAGATTTCTGGAAGGTTAGAGTTTCCTTGTCACTCCAAGTCTTGGTTCTACGTGGACACTGTATTCTGTTTTAGAGAAACACGCTTTGGTTGCCAGCTACTTTTAAAATACTTCCACAAAGATTGCCTTTGCTTGACGAAGTCATATGCGAAACAAGGTCTTTCTTTTGGAGAAATGAACTGTGACTCTTCTCACCCATCCTTCATTCTGGTTGTGCCATCCATGTGATGGAAGAAAAAATTCTATCACTGTACTCAGAGGTGGAAAACTTCAAGCAAAACAAAGGTAAAAAATACCACTTGTGCTCCTACATTCTGTAATCTCCTTCTCAGACCTTCAGAGTTTACTTGGAATTGCTGGATTCTTCCAATTGCATTATCTGTTCCCTCTAGTAGCAGAAGCAGTTTTTATTCCTGTCAAAGGCATATATGAAAGTTGGCATACAGGCCATATTTGCCAAGCTACATGGCTGGTCCACAGAGAGGCGAGGTAGGAGATAAGCTATATGACAAAGTGTGATTCTAGGAATTCTGTTTCTCACATACAGCCCCACTGACAGCTGCCTGAAACTTCCCTATTGGACTTTTATGTCATGACCAGCAGCCAGTTGCAAAAAATATACATTCTCCCAGAAAAGTCAGTACTTGAATGTTGCCTATCATTATAAATCCCTTTGGTAGAAATACTAAAAAAATTATCAAGATACCCTAACTTTGCATTTTTCTCTGCCATTTACTGTCTGTATAAGGTTAATAAACTTGCTTTCTCAATGAATTTTATTTGTCATTTGTTAAGTGATATATTAACAATATAAATTTCTCAAATTTCTTACAGGAATCAATTGAGAGGATTTTATGAAAATATTTTATGAGCTATAGGTTGAAATACAAATGCTTTTTGGTTGAAAAATAAAACATTGTATGACATTTTGGAAAGATGACAGACTTTACATTTAAACAGATTTGCCCTAGGCTAGGTTTTGCCTCACCCTCTCTAAATAATCATATCCGTAACTTTTCCTCTCCAAACCTCAGCTTCCTTACCCATAAAGGGGATGACATCATCCATATGTAAGGAACTATTATTATAATAATAACAACTTTAAAAATTTTTTTTAAAACATTTATTTTTTGAAGGACAGAGAGAGCATGAGTTGGGGAGGGGCAGAGAGGGGCAGAGAGAGACAGAGGGAGACAGAATCCTAAGCAGGCTCCAGGCTCTGAGCTGTCAGCACAGATCCTGATGCGGGGCTCAAACTCACAAATGGTGAGATCGTGACCTGAGCCAAAGTCAGATGCTTAACTGATTGAGCCATCCGGGCGCCCCTATAATAATAACTTTTAAAAGTATATTTAAATTACCTAATATAATGCTGGTCTCACATGATGTTAATTCCTTACTTGGTTTTCTCCCTTTAATAAGCCAAGACTTTAGAGAAAGTTTTGATGAGGAAAGTAAGAGAACAAAAGATGAATCTCAACCTGAGAAATAAGGATTCCCAGACTGGGGAGGGGCCATTCTGAATAATAACACCTAACACCTTTGGGGTTTATTATGTGCCTGACACTTTTCTAGTCCCTTTGCATATAGTAACTCATTCCATCCTCACAATACTCCTAGGAGTAAGTGTCATTATGATCTCTAGTTTAAATATGTGGAAAATGAGGTAAATAGAAGTTAAGTGTCTTCTCAAAGTTACACAGCTAGGAACTGGTAGAGCTAAAATTTAAACTCCTGCAGAATGGCTTCTATGATTGTGCTCTGAGTCACTAAACTAAAATGTCACTATCAAAAAGAGCTAGAGTTCATATTTTTACTCTTGTTAATTGACACAATCTTCTCAGTAACTAGTACATCAACAGAAAAAAAATAGACAAAATTGGAATAGTGGTCATTTTGCACTCCTAACATTGTATTGCACTGATCTTTCTGTGCCAGAAAGAAATCACAGTGCCTAAGATTTGTTTTTCTGTTCCCAGCTCAGCAGTTTCATTTTCAGTCCTCTCATTTTGGCAGGTAGACAAGGTCACAAAATACACAATTGCCTGAATTTTTTTAAGCTAGCCTCCTGACCACAGAGTCAGTGACATTTGCAGCTTTTTAATTATACACACATGCCCCTTTCATCTTGCATAATGCTCAGCAATAAAATCAAATGCACATTCTTTCCTCTGGGTGGCTATTTGGAACATAAAGCATTTGTATTATGTGTTAATCAGCACATCTATATTTTGGTGGGGTATGTATGGACATGAGATGCAAGTGTTCACTTACTCCATTATAATGAATTTATAGTCCTGAGGAACTCACAAAAAGGTTAGAAAATGTTGGCTATTGTGCTCTTTTAGGAAAATATATTGCCTGAGGATGTAGAAGTGCTGACTATGGGGGAACCAAAGTGGATTTAAAAAAAGCAAATAGCATGACACAAAGTTACATTAAAATAACTTTTAAGAATGTGTTCAGGAGACATGGAAGCCAAGAAACAAGGAGGATGAGGGCACCATTACTTGCAAATGAGTGCTTCTTGGCAAGATTTAGAGATAGGTTGATTCTGTGAAAGATATAAATTGAACAGAAATTCTGTTTTCAGTTGATGCTTAGACCACAATAAGCAAATGGAATTAAGGAGAAGGTTAGCATGTCTGACATCATAATCTAAATAGCACAGTCATTGTGTTGTTTGGCTCTCCATCTCTCCATGTGTCTTCCTTCCCTCCTTGTTTCACTACATTCTCTGACATCTGCTCAAAGAGCCTCTACTTTAAGAAATCATTTTCAAACAAGAAAGAAAGTAATCCCTTACCAGAAGGTACTGGTTTCTGACAATTTGAAATCTGTTTCATAAACCTCAAATTTACCTAGATTCCAACTTATTTTAAATACAGTTTATTCAAGCAAATCACCTATATAATTAGCTGAATGAGAAAGTGTATGTAAAGTACTTCACAAAAAACACAGTCCACTGTATACACTCAATAAACAACAGGTATGGTTTTTAATTTAAAATGGTTTTATCATCAGGCTAACTGTTCACCTCTTCTATATTAGTTTTTTACTTGAACTCTTCATTTTTTCAAATGTAATGTACTCACTAAATATTTAATAGTGTTTGTGAAACTGTCCCAGACCTTGTAATAAAAAGTAGAAATGTAGTTTAGTAATACTGCCTCCAAAAAAAAAAAAAAAAAGTGTAAAGTCTAGTTTGAGGATATAAGCTTAGAATAAATGAGAAAAAAAAAAAAACAACACAGATCAAGGCAATGTGGAGCAAGTTTCAAGTGATTAGCAAATAAAATCTCTAGATGCTGAGAGGAGAAGTCAGTGGGGTTATCATGATCAGTGAAAGCTTTATGATGAGGGGTTTATCATTACCTGGGCCTCAAAAGAAGATGGGAATCTGAACTGATATAAAGAGAACATTATATGATAATCACTGTAACTATTAGGCATATTTAAAAATAAAGACAAGACCTTTCAAAGTATTTTAAATGTTAAAAATGGTATGAATACAAGACAGCATGTGTAGTCACATGATCCAAATGTGACATTTTGGAACAGAGAACATTTTTTTTTAATTAGTGAAAACAATGTTTCTTTTTTTTAATATGAAATTTATTGTCAAATTGGCTTCCATACAACACCCAGTGCTCATCCCAACAGGTGCCCTCCTCAATACCCATCACCCACCCTCTCCTCCCTCCCACCTCCCATCACCCTCAGTTTATTCTCAGTTTTTAAGAGTCTCTTATGGTTTGCCTCCCTCCCTGTCTTTTTTTTTTTTCTTCCTTCCCCTCCCCCATGGTCTTTGGTAAAATTTCTCAGGATCCACATAAAAGTGAAAACATATGGTATCTGTCTTTCTCTGTATGGCTTATTTCACTTAGCATCACACTCTCCAGTTCCATCCACGTTGCTACAAAGGGCCATATTTCATTCTTTCTCATTGCCATGTAGTACTCCATTGTGTATATAAACCACAATTTCATTATCCATTCATCAGTTGATGGACATTTAGGCTCTTTCCATAATTTGGCTATTGTTGAAAGTGCTGCTATAAACATTGGGGTACAAGTGCCCCTATACATCAGTACTCCTGTATCTCTTGGGTAAATTCCTAGAAGTGCTATTGCTGGGTCATAGGGTAGATCTAATGTTTCAAAATAAGGATAGTTATTATTATTTCATCTTTAATATCAGACTAGTACTTAGGACCTTGATTGTCTTGGTGGGGGACTTAGTTTGGCAGTGGATAATGATATAATAGAAGGAGGATTTTAGGTATGATGTGACAAATATAGTACTAAGGAGATGTAGTTAAAAGAATTAGAATGGAACACTTCAAACATTAGCTGAAGAGAATGTGGACTTCTACACTGGTTGAATAGATTTCTCTGCATGCAAGATTGCCATTTTTACCAGGTTTTAAATGTATCTTGGGTTATAAACTACAAGGTTTGAACAAAATAGTCTCTATAGTCCCTATAAACTTTTAAATGTCAACACTCATATCTACTAAAAGGTAAATTATTCAGTAGTGTTACAGGGAAATGTTTCACATGGCAGCTGAGTCTTAAATATCACTTAAATAAATGGTTCGGAAGGTTTATTATTATTATTATTATTATTATTATTATTATTATTAAATTCAATGAACAACACATAGGAGGGCATTAAAATCAAAAGGATAAGTTTTTATGAAGGTTTGGGACATTAAATATTTTATTAGAAATTCCATTTTTTTAAATGTGGTTATTCTTTCCTTAAATACTGGTTGTGGGGTACCCGGGTGGCTCAGTCAGTTAAGCGTCCGACTCTTGATTTCAGTTCAGGTCATGATCTCATGGTCATGAGATAGAGCACAGCTTCAGGCTCTGTGCTGGGTGTGTAGAGCCTGCTTGAGATTCTCTCTCTCCCTCTCCCTTTGCCCCTCCCCCATGCATACACATGCTCTCTCTCTCTCAAAAAAAAAAAAAAAAAGACAGGTTGCATCTATACTGTTGAGCATTAATTGGTATATGTTTCTTTTCTCAGGATATGATGTTTTCATTTCTCCTATAGAACTAGGGAAGGAATCACTATTTATGCCTTAATATTGTTGCTTCTCCATGGGATAGACAGAATAGACTCATGCCTGGAGATATTACATTTAAAATGGGGCAGAATTATTGAGGCACAATAAAGAATTTATAAGATGGGTAAAAAAAGAACGCAATAAAAAAACTAAAATAATAACAGCAATAGCAATAATAATACTGGGTTAATTTTGTTCATCAGATATGTTAAGATAAAATCTAATAATTTTGAAGCTTTAAGACATAAAATATTAGACAGCAGAATGTTATATTTTGGCCATATCTACAGCACATGTCAGAACCATTAAAAAGGTTAACGTGTTCAATACATTTGCTTCTCAGTAATTAAATAAGTGGGAATACACTCAATAAAAATTGTGAAATCATTAACAGTAAAGACATCTTAAAATTCCCAATACAATCTTTAAAATGTGCTCAAATTAAATTTAAAATGATAAGCTGCAAAGTTCAACAGTATAATCATTTATGCTTTTGTAAAAAAAAAAAAAACTCAGTGGTTGTCATATATCTGGATCAGCGCAGAAATTTTATAGTGCTATGAATGAGCAAAAGTCACAAAGGAGAGAAACCTGAGATCTGAGGTCAAGAGGAGAAAGAAAGGGTTGCCATCATCATCTGTGAAGAGACAGGTGATCTCAATGTAACAGGTGAAGCCATGATATTCAAATTTTGCAATTCACTCAGACTTGCTCTGAGTGGTTTCCAAAGAGGAAGTTGTGTGTTTATATCATATGAGAACAATAAAGTAAAGAGAGTGATTCAGTTATCTATGATATATAACAAACTACCCCAACATTTATCGCCTCAAAACAAGAACTATTTTATTATTTCTCATAATTCTTTAATCTGGATTGGACTCAGTTGTGCGGTTCTTCTGTTTCTTATGGTGTTTGAGAGGGACAGGATGTCCCATGTGTTCTTCCTCATTCACATGCTTTGTCTCACCTGAGGCTGGGCATCTATCTCTTTCCATGTATCCTTTAACATGGCTAACTTGAGCTCTCTAAAAGAAGTGTAATAAGATTTTTTTTTCTTTTTTTAATGTTTGTATTTATTTTTGAGATACACTGAGCATGAGTGGGGGAGGGGCAGAAAAACAAGGAGACATAGAATCCAAAGCAGGCTCCAGGCTCCAAACTGACAACAGAACCAGACGCAGCGCTTCAACTCATGAACCGCAGGATCATGACCTGAGCCGAAGTCAGATGCCCAACCAACTGAGCCACTCAGGCGCCCCAGGGTAATAAGATTTCTTATATGACAACTGGTTTCCAACAGAGTGTCACAAAAGTGTAAGGGTGAAACCTGAAAGTCTTTGCAGAACTTGGTATTAAAGATTCATGTCAACCACATGCTCTTGGTTATAGGAAGCTAAAAGACTAGCTTACACTCAATGGATGAGAAATAGATTCCACCTATAGATAGGAGCAGTGGCAATGTGTATGTGGCCACCTACTGCAGGAACCCACTCTCTTTTTAACATATGATTTACCTGTGTGATTGGCATCTATTATTAAAAAAACCTCTTGGTCTAAGATATGCCTGCATCTGCACCTGATCAGAAGGTGAAAGGAAGGGAAAAAATTACATCATCAACCTTATGAGGCATATACTAAAAACCACTTCCATTTTTTTGTTTTTTTTTTTCCTCCGATGAATTTAGTTACATGACCATATCCAACTCTAAGGGAAGCTGGAAAATGTAGTCTTTGGGCAGACATGTGCCATTTTATCAAATCTCAGGCTCTTTTTCTATTGAAGAAGGGGGGAAGACATTGTGAGACAACCAGAGTCTCTGGTGCAAAACTTAGTGTCTAATTTGCTTATTTTCCTAGCATTCACAAGTAGGGCTCTATCTACTATATTCCTGTCTACCTTGTAGGATATTCTCCAGACAACATGGAATGCTGCCAGAGGGCTGTGGTAAAAAAGACAATTTTACTGGAGGATATTTTCTTTTAATGGTATTTCCTATGAGAACCTGCTTTTTTTAGCCCTACTTCTTAGATTGCAAGCCTCCATCCCCCCTCTCCTAGGAGCTGTAGGCATTTTCCTTATGATGCCACATCCTTGGATGGATGTGAATACAGCCAACTGTTTCTATGAATGCAAAATTTTCCTGGTAGCTGAGCTACCAGGAAAAAACTTCACCACTGTGTGGCTCTTCACAGCTTAACCATCATCTTAATAAATCTCAACAATGTTTGTTTCTTATTCAATACTGACCATCCCTCTTCCTCACACAGAAATGACTGGTTATAGGCATTTTATTTAGGGAGAACACGATGGTATCTGTCTGAATAAGAACAAAGTAATTTCCCTCAGAGCACTTGCCAAATGCATTAGGAACACATACTCCATCACTGTCTAATACACACTTCAGTGTTCATTCCCTAAACTCATCCAGATAGCATATGCATCTAAAGAAGGCAAAATACTCTTGAATTCAGGTTGTTGTGTTACTTTTTCCAATAATATAAAATAAAGATTAACAGGGAAAGGCAAACTGGAAATTACTAACTCTTATAAAGTGATTTAAAATGCTATCCCAATATTCAACATTTTCTTTAGCTACATTATACCTCTAAAACATACCTCTACATGCCCTTTCTGCTAATATTTTACACAATTTTGACCAACTTACTTCTTAATCCTACTCCCCAAAGTTCCCTGACAATATTAGACCTATGTGGATCACTTGCTTAAATGACTCCTTACCATCCAAATGAATATTCTCTGCTTGCCTGGCTTTGCTTTTGAGCACCTGGCTGAGATTTTTTTTTTCTTTTCCTTTTCTTTTTTTCTTTTCTCTTTTCTTTCTTTTTTACCTCAAGTAGTTTGGACTATGTTGGCTTAGTTTATTACCCAGGATCATATTCTTTACAAGTTTCCATGTTAGAGTTTTCCAAAAGAAGAATCTGCAAGACTTTTGGGGGATAACATTCAGGCAACAGCTATTATTCTCTGATGGTTACCAAGGTGAGATGCTGTGACAGGCAGATACAAAGGTACCAGTGGGTTCCTGTCCCACACTCCTCTGTTTTGTATCTAGACCTTCTTCTCAAATGCTGACCTTGTTAACCAACAGCAGCTCTCCAAGAAAGCTTCTCCAAGAGCTCCTCCAAGAGAAGCCTGAAAGTAAACCCATGGGGAAAGTAACACACAGAAACAAAATTTTCTATAGACATACCCAGAAGCTTTATCCTTGCCATACTTTTAGCCTCTGAACATAGCTGGCTTCTCAGATTAACGGCTTGGAGAAAAAAAATCTCAACTCTCTCCTAGACTTTTACTTCTTAGCTTTTTCCAAAGTTGTGTAATATCTAATTCCTATCATATATCCCTCTATCAACATGGATTGCATTTCTGCTTCCCTTACTGAACCTTGACAGTTTAAGTCCCTAACATGAAACTGAGAGCCATACCAGAAACTAGACTCATCACCTCCAGTTGACAAAAATAAACTTATTTGTTTA
The DNA here is from genome assembly GCF_028749965.1 of Puma concolor. Lineage (NCBI taxonomy): Eukaryota > Metazoa > Chordata > Mammalia > Carnivora > Felidae > Puma > Puma concolor. Next base: position 43,777,055 of record NC_141669.1, read on the forward strand.
AGCCACTGTTAATTTAGTATCTTCTACTATTTACAGATAACCAAATCATAACTAATATATAGGCTTTCTCTATACTCATCACAAATAGAATTGTCTTCAATACCAAAATTGTCCCTATCTTACCTTAGTTAATAGAATGAAGATCAGATGCAATTTCACATAAGTAACTACAAACTCCAAATGCAAGAACAATATAATAAGTGTCTATTTTTTCTTACTGCTGTATCCCCAATATATAACAACAACAACAACAACAATAACAACAACAAAAGACATATGGTCAAAGAAAAAAATATTTATTGAGTAATGAAATAACCCCCTTTTTAATATAGAGTGCTTTATGGATAAAACATGGATAATTTGGGAAATCATTGTAAATATTTTATACCCCTAGGGTAACATTTAGCTGCTGAAAAGGTAATTCATCCTATGAATCACTTAAGCATTAAAGTGCTAATTTTCAATTGCATTTTCATAGCCTAGGGATTAAGAATTAATTCAGATAATAAGTCCCATTGAAATTCCAAATTGGTAGTCATCTTCCTTTAAGCCATGGTTTCTACTCTAAAGTCTATAGTCTCCTAGGGAGGGGTCATAAATCGCAAAAAGTTCATGAATCCACACATGCATTAGACATTAGCAGAATATTAAAATATACATCTAGTACATATTTGAACTGCTATTTAAAAAATGCAAATGAATTCCATATTTTGATTAATACGTTTCACACACATTTAAGAGTTACTAAAATCATACTGTTACTTTTTTCTTTATGTTCTCTTAATCAGTATATACTAAAAACAGACTGTGTCATCTCTGCCTCTACAAATAAAATCATCAAAACAATTTTTTTAACGTTTATTTATTTTTGAGAGAAAGACAAAACAGAGACTAGGCACGAGTGAGGGAGGGACAGAGAGAGAGGGAGACACAGAATCCTAAGCAGGCTGTAGGCTCTGAGCTGTCAGCACAGAGCCCAATGCAGGGCTGGAACTCACAAACCGCAAGATCATGACCTGAGCCAAAGTCAGATGATTAATCCACTGTGCCACCCAGGTGCCCCAAATCATCAAAAATTTTTTAAAAATGATGTCATGTATCCAACTTAGTCATCCTCCCTCAAAAATTCCAAGTGAAATGGAAAAAGCAGTATAGAAATAACTAGAGGATTCTGTAACCGTACTGGAAAACAGGAAAGAGTATCATCCGCTAACCAAAACTGTAAAAAAGACTCCTAAAATATAGTGTGGATGAGATGAAATTAAGAGGTCAGAATTGCCTAAATGAGCTACGACCACAATGAATGTTGTAGAAAAAAATAAATACCTCACAGATAACAGCTGAATGGATCATTCTTTAGATGTCCCCACAGAGGGGCACCTGGGTGGCTCAGTCCATTAAGCACTGATTTTGGCTCAGGTCATGATCTTGAGGTCTGTGGGTTCGAACCTTACATCGGGCTCTGTGCTGACACCTCAGAGCCTACAGCCTGCTTCGAATTCTGTGTCTTCCTCTCTCTGTGTCACTTCCCCACTCACACACTCTCTTCCTCTCTCTCAAGATAAACATTAAAAAAATAAAGAAAGAAATATCCCCAGATTTCCAACAATGCCAAAGTAAAAGTCATGAAATTCTATGACAATTGGCAGTAATCAAATCTCAGCCACTAAGAATGTTCAAACCTCCCTTTAGTACAACAGAAAAGGAAGATATGGGTCTTCTAATGTGATACAAAGTAAAAGACATAGGATCAGCTGACAAATATTTTCACCAAATGTTAAATTTGAATATGTTTTGATCTTTGGATCTAGTTTGAGGTTTAAAGGAAATACAACAAATACTTCAACATCAGAAGACATTAGAACAAAATCATAAAGTGGGATATTCTTCAGGACAGTGGACTATGCATTTCAACAAATAAAATGCATTAAAAAAACCTGGGTGTAGTAAGGTCCGTCTATATCAAAAAACACTTGAATGATATAGCAACAATGAAATACAGCAAATAGACCTTGTTTGGGTCCTGATTAAAAAACAAAACAAAATGAAAACCCAAACACTTCATTAGACATCATTCTGGTATTCTAGTATTGTGGCTATATAGTAAAAATCCTTAATTTTTAGAGATCAATCACTAATGAATGATATCTAAGTGTGGTAGGCAGAATAATGAACACTGTCCCAAAGGTATCCACATCCTAATGCCCAGCACCTGTGACTATGGTATGTTATATTACATAAAAGGGAATTGAGGGTGCAGACCAAATTAAGGTTGCTAATCAAGTGACCATAAAATAAGGAAATTATCCTGTATTATTTGAATGGGCACAACATAATCACAAGGGTATTTTAAATATAAAAGAGGGAGGTAGAACACTCATTGTCAGTGGTGTGGTGTGAGAAAGCCATGACTGGGTTTGAAGATGGAAAGAGACCAGGAGCCAGGGAACAGAGGGCCTATAGAAACTGGAAAAGACAAGAAAATAAATTCTCCTCAGAGCACTTACAAAGAAATGCAATACTGCCAACACTTTGATTTTATTCCACTGAGACCCAATTTGGACTTCTGACCTTTAGAAACATAAGGTAATAAATCCGTGCCAACATAAGGCTTTGAATTTGTGGTAATTTGTTACAGCAGCAAAAGAAAACCAGTACACTAAGATTTGAATTAAATGTTTCAGCAAAACAATAAAAAAATTAAACCAAATAAAGCAAATGTAAATAACAATTCACTGAAGGAGATCCATTTTACTCTTCTCTGTATTTCTAGGTATGTTTGAAAACTTTTTATAATGAAATTTTTACAAGTTGTCATTTATACCAAATATATTTTAAAAATGAGAAAACTGAAAAATGTTAAGTGTTGGTAAACTGTGGCAATATAAAAACCCTCATTCATTTCTCAGGTAAGGTGGTCCAGAGCAGACAGTCTGGAGATAGGCAAATATCTGATGTACTTGAGATTCACCATGGATGTATGGTCACAAAGAAAAGCTCACATAGTCTCATCAAAGGACAGACATGACTATGGCAACTGCAGCATCATGTATGATTTGGGGGAATCTGAAGTACCCTGTGGTACAAAATTAAGACAGTGAAGATGTAAAAGAGAATGGATGTACATTATATAGGGTTAAGCAGCAGTTAGAAGCAGCAAAAGAAAGGGAGAAAAATAATGCAATTCTATTTACATAAAATAAAATTATACACCCCAAAACAATGCAGTTTTTAAAGGAATCCTGATATATCTAGAGGCACGGACAGATGGACATAAAAGTCAGGGCAAACTCATTAGAGATACACAGAAAAACAAACAAAAAAAAGTGATCACAATATTATCTTTGAAACATTTAACGTTTTTAAATGTTTAACATTAACATTTTAAATATTAACCTGGACAACAGGCTTGAGCAAGAAACTTGATCAAGGCAAAAGGGCCCAGAGGGAGCACCGGGATGAATATAGACAGGCCCATCATGTGACCCACATGGAAATATCCATTGGCCCTAACTAATCAATGGATGGGTTATTTACAACCAGACACAGTTACCAAAAAAGGGAAAATTCCATAGTCCCCTTACCTCCTCACCTTCCACTTTAAATAAGGTCCCCATCCACTGCCTCCTTGCAGAAAGTCTCTCCTTTGATGTCCTACCTGCTACGCCCCTGTGGAGCAATAAACTTCTATCTTGTTTGTTCTGCCTTGGGTGAATCCTTTCCCAGCCCATGCCACTGGCTCCTACGGGATCAACAGTCTCCCCACATTTGGGGGCCCCCATCTCATGGGACAGACACCACACTGAGACACCACAAAAACCTCCCTTGTGTAAATAGTGTTACAATAAATCACTTGTTAACAGTGGTAGAGTTTAGCCTCCTGAATTTTCTTCCTATATCCAGTATCTTGCCATCCTCTCCACAATACCTCCCACACTAAAGAAAACAGATATATTTACATGGGGGAAAAGATAGGATCTTGTTCCTTGCTTAAAATCTTCCCTTGCTCTGAGGAAATAATTCAGAACCTTTAGTCTGCCCTCTGGGCAGAGGAGCGTGCCTCCAGTCATCCTTTCCTCCTTCTCTTTCTTCCAACCGTATTTTTTACCTCCTTTCACTTGGTTTTTCTTTCTGTTTTTCACTCAAAGCCTTCCCACTTTTGCTTTTCTCCTGCCTATAATTCTCAATCTGCAATCCTCAGCATACATATTTCCTAGAGAACTATACATTAGATAGCATCTAAAAGAGAAGCACAGCAGAAAAAGTCATGGCTTTCCACACAAAGTAAAATTTTCTTATTCCATATCGATATATAGTATCTGATATTTATTCTTCTTAGCAGTTAGAAAAATTGAAAAGAAATTATACAGTGTTATTAAAAGTGGTTTTTATTTTACTTTGTTTTGATGTCCGTAAAATATTTCCCATCATGAGGGCTTCAGGAGAGCAGGAACTCTTTTTTTATCTGATATAGATTAAGTGTTTTTAAAATTTATGCTGAATGGAGTTTTTAAAATGCTTTATGTATTGAAACCTATGTCATTAAAATAAGTTTACTCAGAACCATTCAGACAATACCGTCTACCTTTGAGTGATAAATTAAGCAAAAATAAGTAAAGATAAAAGGCATTTGGTAATCATAAAGCATATAATGAATATATAAATCCAACATTGTACAGCACTGAAAATGTATATTCTTTTCAAATTCCTGGACTGTTTTCAAAAAAGAATCATGTATTACTTTCACAGGTTATAAGTTATAAACACCAGATTTTCTGAATTCAGTGCAAAACATGTCTGATTAATAACAAAAGAATAAAGAAGCCAAAAACAATATATAGACATATATACCCAGAAAGATAAAAGCTCTTCTTAATATCTCTTGGGTCAAAGAGGAAGTGATTATGGTAATTTCAGTCTATTTAGAAAATTACAAGTATGAGTTCCGAGAAAGATAGAGGAGAGAGAGATCACAGTGACATACTTCACCATATGGAAATGAGCAAAATTGAACAAAATTAAGTAAAAATGTGAAGGGGGGTACTTTCCCTAATGTGAAAACAGAAAATTAAAAAAAAATTCCTAACTATCATCCATAGCCAACAAAGGTCATAAAAAATTGACATACAGCAGATATCTACAAAATTTTTTCTGGAAAAGGTCAGTTTAAGTTTGCAAGGCCATACAGTCTTTACTTCAACAACTCATCTCTGCCATGTAGTACAAGAGCAGCCATAGACAGTAAGTAAAAAAATGTGTGGCACTTCGTTACAGTAAAATTTTATTTATGAACACTAATATTACACATCACAAAATATCATTCACATTTTGCCTTTTTTCAACCATTTGAAAATGTAAGCATATAAAAACCACTCATAGCTCTCCAACTCTCCAAAAAACGTAGGGGGAAAAATAAGCTATGAGCTATAGCTTGTCAATCTATGTCAGAACTTTCCTTCTGTCAAATATAAATAGTAAAGGTAATGACTGGGGCCTGGGAGCCATAGGAAAACCAGGAAATAAACTGCATTTATATGCCAGAAAACAGCTGAACTCAGACATCCTATTATACATATACATACACACACACACACACACACACACACACACACACACACACACACACCAGGAAAACCAGGAAATAAATTGCATTTATATGCCACAAAACAGTTGAAGTTAGATATCCTATTTTATTTATATATATACACACACACACACATATATGTATATGTATACATATATACATGATTATAGGTATATATAATACCTTATATATATAATATTGTACATATATTATGTGTGTATATATATTTTATACATATACATTACGTGTGTGTGTGTATATATATATATTATATGTATACACACGTAAAATATATGTATATGTATCTTATTGAAATAGAATTGACATACAACACTGTAAAAGGCTGTGTTCCCTTGCAGGTAGTATGAGTGAGTATTGCAAACTTTTCTATAGGGGAGGGCTATAGGCTTGGCTCTTCCATCATTCATGGTCAGGTGTGTTCTCCTACAAGCTGGTGCCACTGCCTGATTCCATGTTCAGGCTGGGTGACAGGCTCTGTCCTGAAGTTGCGGGTGGAGGTGCAGACTGGGTTTAGCAATCAGGTTACTGGGGTGTACTCTGTGGTTGTGCCAGGTTACTGGCCAGGCTCTCTGGTTGGAAGGGGCCTCTAGCTGTATCATGCAGTTGGATGGGACTACGGCTTACTCCATGATTGAGTGGAGTCACTAGCTGAGATTCCTACTTGTGCAAGTCCACATGCTATGTCAGGGCTGCATGTGTACTCTGCTGCTGGGTCAGGTTGAAGGCTGGGCTACTACTGGGCAGAATTTTAGGGTGGATCAAGGTTGTCAAGGATCATCGTGTAGGGTCACTGGTTCTGTTCCACAGTTGGAAAGATCTGCTGGTTTGGTTCCCTGCCTAAGTGAGGCCATAGAAGGCATTCTGAAGCTGTCTGGGTTCTCTGGCCAGGCTTCCTGATTGGGCAGCAGTAAAAGCTATGCTCAGCAGTTTGATGGGTCTGAAAATTTGCTTCCTTGTCCAGGTAGGGTAGTAGAATGGGCTCCAGCTGGCATGGCCCATTGACTGTGGATCCAAATCAGGCATAACTGCCAAATGAGCTCCCTGGCCAGACAAGGCCACTCTACTGCCTCTAGAGATAGGCAGAGCTGCTGGCTAGGATCTCTGCTCAGGTGACACAGTAAACAGGCAAGCTGTCTGCCAATATCTGTGCACTGGTTGCTGTAAGCCTTGCACCCCTCTCCATCTCTATCTGATCCCCAGTGGTTGAGCCCCACTGGAGATTCCCCCAGTGATCCCATAAGACCTAAATGGGCCTCCTGCAACATTGGGGGAGCTATACATCCACCCTGGACTCTCTTTTGCCACTGGAGACCCAGAAACCCCTTCCAGTGCAGCCTGGTAGAAAAGCAATGCGGTATTATGTAGCTGTTCTTCCATCCTTCTAATGTGGTGCTTCTTGGTCTCTGTGGTCCAGAGGCACACTTCAGCTACACCTCCAGGTTCTGGGATTTTCACAATAGTGTTTTGTCTATGGGAAGTTGTTAGTTGGTTCTTGTGAAGAGGGCTTAAGTCAGGAACCACCTATGTCAGGACCATTTTGATAATGTCACTAGCAATTGACATTTGGTACTTCATACAAACATACTCTCTGACCATGCACAGCACCATCACAATCTTCTTTGTTTTTGTTGTATTCTCCTTTTTTGGTTTCTATTTGTTTTCTCCTTTTGATGGACCAAAGTTTTTGAGTGGAAGGAGTAAATTCTGAATATGGCAGTGGGCTAGAAGAAAAATATGATATACTCTATTTCATTGATTTTTAAGATTCACAATCTCTCACAAATATCACACATAAAAGCTATTTTTATCTCATTATCAATAGTGTCTTCCAATCTTTGTCAGACAATTAGGAGTTGTGAAGTAGTTGTCAGTGCATGCACATAACAGACTGTCATTCCTATTTCATTTTTCCATGCAATCATTTGATGTGCTCCACTGTTAGTGCATGTGTTGGGTTTAACTGCCATTTAAAATTGCATCACAAAGATTACACTGTGAGTCATTCTCACAGTGAAATGTCTCTGATTATGCAGGAGGGCTCAGACACAAGCATTTGATATAGTGGAGCAAATCTTTGTTGTTGGAGGAATGATAGCAATTCCATATTTTGTTGTAAAGAGACCATCAAGTACTATGCGGAGCCTAAGAAAAGACAATAACCATAAAGTAGATGAAATAGAATTAAATTTTATTTCTGAGACACATGAAAAGAATAACCTACCACACAACAAGTAGTGCAGCTAAATGTAGGTAGAATTGCCAAATCCCCTAAAACAGACTGAAGAAATTTCAAAGCAACAGGAGGCTTGTAATATTTTTGAGGCACTGAGTTATGATTAAA